>NW_010245338.1:0-490 GCF_000690775.1 Eurypyga helias | reverse complement strand
AGCGTATACAACAGTCACATCTTCCTCCTAAAACAGACCTCAGGCTCCCCACATCAACCTTCCTTCCATCCTCCCCTCTCCGGCCAGCTCCTTGGTGGCTCACGCCTCCCCTCTCTGCACAAGCCTCGTTACTCCAGTCTTCGCCGGCAGGATCCCACGGACCTTCCCTCCCATCCTCCACACTCTGCTACTTCCGCTCCCCGTGCGCCGCCTGGTTTGCGCGCGAGGCTTCCCGCGCGTTGGCTCCTCCGCTCTTTCTCCGGCCCTTTTTCTGCCAAAACCCGGCAAAACCTTCGTGGCAGCCTGCCCAAACTTTCCCCTCCGCACACGCGACCGCATCCCTGGCCGAGAGCTGGAGTACGGATAAAACGCGAAGGATCGCAAGCGTTTCAGCCGCTGCATCACCTACGGCTGCAGCTGTAAGAGCAGGTAACTAACTACCTGGTGTATCCCGACACCGCCTCGGAGAAAGGAAATAGCCGGACGCGCC
>NW_010245337.1:586-1693 GCF_000690775.1 Eurypyga helias | reverse complement strand
ATTCTATGATTCTATGAAAATTATCAGAACCTTGGCCGAATTCCTTCTCCCATGCAGTCGCCTACACAGTTAAACTGAAGCTTGGAGGAAAACTAAAGGGTATTAGCAGATTAATCCCCCCTGGAATAAGAAGGGAAAGAAAAATGTGTTTCTGCAGCAGCATAGCTATGCTCCAGCCTTCAAATAAGGTTTGTAATAAATTCAGAATCCATCTCAAAAAGATTTAGGAGCTGAGCTTTACCCTTCACTGGAATATCAGTCTCTAGCCCACTGTAAAATTTATGAAAGCTCTTTCAAATCAGCTGCCAGGGTGGGACCTTCCACGTTGTAGTAACTTGAGGTCCAGCTGCTTGCTGTCCCAGAGCAGTCACACAGCTCTGAAATACACGGTCCTTGGCTAGTCACCTTCTCAGCCCACAGCCTGAAAGACGTGAGGTCACTCACCCGGGGACACACCTAATTCACCTCAAGGGGAGCAATGCAAAAGTGAAAAAAGAAAAAAAAGTAAAAAGGAGAAAGACAGGAAGATATATCAAGATTATTCTTAATCCTAAATGTCAGAAGGTATCTAAGGTGAAGCTGCAACTGGATAAGACCAAAATTTGCAGTAAGTAAGGTCAAATTCGACCGGTGGGAATTCTGCATGAAAGAACTTGAATCTTCCCACATGTGACAAGGGCTCGAATCTTGTCGTTGTTTCCCAAATCTGACTCGGTCCTGTTTGGGTGACTCAGTTCTCCATACAGATAAAGCCTTCTACTGCATCCCAACTGAAACACTGCGTTTTGTCAGGCAAACTAGGATTTTAAAGGTGTATGTAGGTTGAAAAGCACAGGAAAATGCCATCCCGAGGTAGGTAAAGCGACCACCAGTCTTCTACCTGCCACACCTGAGAGTTCGGATTGGGTGAAGAGGTGAATTTGGGGCTGGTATTTTGAACTATTTTAGTTTTATCAAGTTTATTTATCAAGTGTGATAAAGGGGATGTTATAAATATTAAGCACATTTGGCAACCTGAGCATCTGTGGCCTTGACTAAGACGGTAACACCGACTCCACAAGCTGTGCTGCAAGTGGGGGGTTCCGTGGAGACAAGTGTTTGACGAAT
>NW_010245337.1:0-555 GCF_000690775.1 Eurypyga helias | reverse complement strand
CCAGTTTCCCCCTCCTCGTCAAAGACACAGAACAGCTGCACACTGAGAAAGAATTGGTTTAGGCTCAAATACAACAGCCAGGAAGTGTCTCGCCAGGAAATCACCAAGGCATTTAGCCTTCTGCTGACAACTCAGCCGCCGCATGGCAATATCCCAAGGCAACACACCCTGCTGTGCCTGGGGAAAAAAATAAAAGGTTTCAGTCTCAAGAACAAAGTTTTTTTTTTCTTTTTACTTGCTGTAACTTTATTTTATATATTTTTGGGGTTGGGTTTTTTTGGTATAAAAAGTTACACAGTTTTACACCTCTGCTTTCTGCATTGCCGTTTCTACACCCAGTGGTTGAAGAGGAGCCTTTGTCCTGTTCACTTGGCCTCTGCATGCAGCGGGTCCAACCGGCGCCGCGGAGCGCTCTGCTAACCTCACGGAGGTGCTCCGCGTGCTCTGCAAAGCTACCGAGGAAACGTGTTTGTGCGGATACCGCGGGCTTTGGGAAAAAAAGTGGCGTCCTGTGACTGATAAACGCGCGGAGGGGCAGGAAGGGCCGGTGAGAGC
>NW_010245336.1:0-6063 GCF_000690775.1 Eurypyga helias | reverse complement strand
TGCCAAGCACAGAGGTGAGACTGACAAACATTGGTGTCTCACTAGACAAATAAGCAGCATTAGCAGTGGCCAATGGCAGGTGAAGATGTACTGCTGTTCCCACGCAGCTGCAGAGGTTTGACTGCCTCATGTGTGCTACAATACTGCCTCCTCCCCTGCAGATCTGATGCCCACAGCTGGCTGCACACAAAGGCAATACTGGGCTTGGGGCAGAAGAAAGGTGATTTTCAATTGCCAGTTCTAGATTTTTCTAACCAGTGAAATGAAAGTTAAGTGGGGAGTTTTCATAGTCACACAGAGTTGTGTGACCACAATGGATCACCGAGTCTGAATGCAGACTTACACTATACAGTAGCCCACAAAATTTCTCTCTCTCCTACACACAAAAAGACACAAAACTGCCACCAACATTCTAGGACAGATTTAAAGTCCTAGTAGAAAATTCCAAGAGCCAGGAACCATGGTATATGCAAGAGGCAAAAGAAAACAAAAGCTCTCAGAAAAACACAACCATTTGAAAGACTTCAATAATGACTTTTAAAGGATCATGGAAGTGATGTTGCCAGCCCTGCTGTATCTCACTGTAGCTATCCATTTTGTACTAAACCTGTTTTCAGCTCTAAAAGCTGAAGTCTGCCACCCTGTCATCACCCCTAACTTACAGTGTATACTGATATAAAACTGGAGTTAGGAAGACTACTTCCATAATGCATAAGGCTTGCTTACAGTTATTCGAAAATAATTAAAAGGGAAATAGCAAATACTTTTGTAACATGCACACCTTGTTGTCCATGAAGTTTAAAGCCTGTCCATTTTTATGGAATGCAGCTTTAAAGAACGTCTTGCTACACATCTAATAAAGACACGGACAAGCTTCAATACCTTTAAGAGGTAAGAAAGCAAATATGGAGGGGTAGTAACGTCTTACTACTCTTCTTCTAGCAGAATGCAACAGTATGAACAATAGCGTTATTGAGGACACCTTGAAAAGAGGTGGGAAGCCTTAAAAAAGAATCTATATCCAAGCTCTGTAAGACTTAAGTATGCATTTCACTGGTTTGTGGAACACTTACAAGCTACCTGTTTAAATGTTCTTTGTTCCTTCAAACTTAGACAACTGAGTGCAGCCTGTGATCTTCTGACTTTGGGTAGAATGTTCAGCTTAGTAAGGTCTCAAAGTATGTTCTAAAATTGCTTCCAGTACTTACAGAAAAAATTCCATCAGTACACTGCATTGAATGAAATTTCAAAGGACAATGATGGAAGAAAAGGTGCAAAGAAAAGGAGAAAAAAAAATTGTTTTACACTAGAAAGTAATTTATACAATGAACTTCATCATTAAGAGTAAGGGTTTTAATTCTTACCTTCCTTCAAGAAAGGCAAGCAAGATCTCAAGGCACAGGTAAAACATTCAGGAATCCCCAAAAGTTATAAATACATATGAACACAGTCAGGTTGGACGACTGCAAAAATTGGAGTTTCTAAGCCATTGTGGTTTTTTCTTAAAAACATACCAGTGTTACTACAAATCAAAAGAAATATCAAAATTATTTCATTTGCATATCAGATTGGTAGTCATGATTTCTGCTTGTTTCAAGGGGTGTATGAGTAAGCTCACATTTGAAAGTCTGATCCAGAAGTGAAGATTCTTCATTTCCCACAAAAGCATCTAGTATAGATCCAAAATTAGTATTTCAATAAATATCTGTAGTCTTTTGCTCCCAGCTAAGTGAAAATAGACCCATCCCCACATACTCTGGTTACACATTAGATATCAGGAAGACATTCTTCATGGAGAGGGTGGTGAGGCACTGGAACAGGTTGCCCAGAGAAGCTGTGGATACCCCATCCCTGGAAGTGTTCAAGGCCAGGCTGGATGAGGCTTTGAGCAACCTGGTCTAGTGGAAGGTGTCCCTGCCCATGGCAGGGGGGTTGGAACTAGATGATCTTTGACGTCCCTTCCAGCCAAAACCATTCTATGATTCTATGCTGTGTTTACTCCAGGGAATAAAAACTGTAATATTGAACTCTTGATCACTTAGACTAGTAAAGATTATTTGAAAATAGTATTTATGTATCCTTTCTGCACACTCCTTGTGTATTTTCCGTAGACTGCATAAGCACATCTGATGTTGCACATCAAGTATATATAGTTACCTTGCATTGTTTTCAGGCCATGGAATTAACTACTATTCACATATGCATACTACTTAACTATGCAATAAGAAGTTACACTCACCACTTGCACACACTATCATTTGTAAAGTATTAACATAAAAGTTAGAGACCAATGTTTAAGCATCTGTACAAGTTAACTGTGTTTTTTATTTACTTGACTTATTTGTTCTGTATAATTACTGTACATTTACTCAAAACATTAATGAGATACCACTCACTCTCTTACAAGAATGATAAATACAATTTATGTGACTCTATCACCTCATGATTAATAGGGTCTTTTTTATTCATGAAGTTCGATGTCAGTCAGCTGAAAAATGTGTATCATCTTATATGTATTTATTCCAAAGCCTAGTAAAATTGCTTTACACTGCTACAGATAGATACAATAACAACCGCTTTTCACTGTTTTTCGGATTAACACAAGATATATGTCAAATGATGACCCTAAACTTCCTGTGCTGGAAATTTCATTCAAAACTTGACAAATACACTGGATGTCAGAACAACATAACAACAACAGTTCACGTAAAATCTACTACAACTTCTAATCACACCTGTGGAAAAAAAACTCTCCAAGCTTCAAAATAACCATTGGCCTTCTGCACCCTGGAAAGAAAAACTACACAATATCATTTTTTGTTTCCTCATCATCTTGTCAGTCCTCACTAGACTGAGAAGTTTACATTTAATTTGAGACCAGTACGCTCATTTTCTTGAGGACCTACTGCAAAGCTAGTTGGTAATAATTGTTGGAAGTAGTGTTACTGCTATTCTTCTGTAAATTTCAACAAACGTGTCCATAAGCAGCATCCCACCCACCAAAACAGTACCCCATTCTCCCTCTAAGTTATACAAGAGTAATAACGAGTGGTACAGAAAGATTTTAATTGAAAATTGCCTAAAAATCAAACGGGACCGTTAATAGGTGTATTACGATATCTCCTGAGTCCTATATTTGCTGGTTCTCATTATAAGCCACTGCACTGGCTGATAAACCTCCAACTTTATCATAGCTCATTTCTTGAATAATTAATAGACTCCAGAGGCCAGGAAATCAAGTAATGTAAAAGTGAAGTTATACATTAGTGAATCAAAAACTATATATTTCCCTGTTCAAGACCTGAAAGGAATACTTGATATTTCTGACACACCTGCTATATACAGCTATAGTACTATACTGAAATAGTTAGTTTCCTTTCTATTTTCCTGGTTATAGAAGTATGAGAGGCAATTACTCAGAAGATGAGAAATAACATGCTAACTAATGAAAAAGAAATACTTATTCATGTCAGAGACTATATTATTCAACAGATTCAAGTTATTTGAGGTAGGAGAATAAAAGCCTTGCTGCTACAGTTATTTATTTCCAGGCTGAAATTAAGTGTTGAAGAGAACATGTTCATGATAAGCTTAAACAGTAACTTGTGTATGATTTTAGGAAAGCAGTTTTATGCAGGTATTTTTCAAGCACAGCAGATTGTACACTATCACTCTTTTTTTAATTTCCTTGCTATAAGTGAAGTCTTTATTCTAGAAAAAATAAGTAATTTCTATGCACCCTAAGAATGTTCCCATTGCCTTCACTAAAACTAAACAGAGCATGTAAAAATTTAATATATACGTCTTTGCAAAGCTACCATCAAATTCCTAATATGCCATTGATCTCAAGCTGTTATACCAATATGTAAGAAGTATTTATTTTTAATGTACCTTCAGACTACTATCTGTTTCCAGAGAGATCACATTTTCACCAATTCCCCCCACCCAGATCAACAAACTTTATGAGAAACATCTCCTGGTGACTTGAATTGTTTCTTAACTGCATGACACAAATGCAGTGTTCATTTACAAATACCTACAGCGTTAGTATTTCTTTTCCTTAAGCATCATATATTTTAAATATAACTATGTGATAAATGAGAAAAAAATTCCTGCAGGCTACTTATCCAAATAAACATCAGTGAAAACTACAATCATTCCAGATGCAATCACTCCCTTTAAAATCCAAAGAGCAGTGATGAATGTAGGGCATCCAATTATGGTCAGTGGGCAACAGAATCCCAGATTTAGAGGAAAAACTTCCTCTCATTGCCCAGAGCACTTCAAAACTGCCCAGCCTTGTTCTCCTTTAAGAAACGGAGGCTGTTCTTGGGATGCTACATCCAAGTCATATGTAGTATGAATGTACTGTGTACTGGATGAGATGTGTCTATTACAGCTACAAAAAAGGAACTCTAGCAGAATGTAAAGAATCAGTGGGGGCGAGAAAAAGGCATGAAAAAGGCTTTATATTTTGCATTTTATAGCTATTTATAAGATAAGGATATTCTATTCATAAGATACTGATAATGAACTTTACAGAAAACCACCACACAGTGAGATGAAGAATTAGCAGTTGGGTCCCAAAATAGCTTCCACAATTCTATTACATATACTTTTCAGTTTATATCCGTGTTCGTACACCACCTTTACAACTGCATCACACTGACAGCAGTTAAACTAGCATATTGGGGAAAAAAACCCAAAACTTCCTGAAACTGCAGCTTCACCCTTAGCAACATCAAAGTCACCACTCCCAGAGTCCTAAAGAATATTTCACGTAACAGCTGAAGTGACTGCCAGAAAAGACCGAGACCAAGTACGAGTGCTGCTGGTGCAACGCCACAGTAACTTGAATTAAAGAAGATCTCTACAGCTCCCTTTAGTCTGTTCCAAACCTTGGTTGTAAGCAGCTCTAGCAGAGTTGAGAAAGGCTCATACACCTCTCTTAAATGCATGAACTAGCTTGTTCTAGACCCCATCAGCACATTCCCATCATCCTACATCAGGAAATTAGCCTGTAAGAAAAACTGATCTTTATTTTCTGTCACGGGAAAAAGCCATATACATGCCTTTTTTCTGGTATAAGACAGGGGAGGTGATAGTGATCCAGCTTCCTAAATATAAGGATATTTGCGTTTACAATAAAAGCTTAGGAGCACATTTCCTTTAGAAAAAACAATCTATCTTGTCATAAAAGTCTAATGTTACATACAGTCTAGTGTGATTTTTACAGGACAGACATGAATAAGCGAGTTTTATTATGATTATCTCTTTGGTAGTTTGTGCAGCCTTTGCATACCGTCTCTATGCAACACAAATCTTACCCAGGCTGATGGCTGTAAAATTAGCTATATTTTGTCAGTTGGTATGTCATGTGAATTGCTCATCTTAAAAGGTGGTTGTACTTGTGTGCACACACATGTGAATGCTTGTGCTGGGTTCACCGAGGAAAGGGTTAACACTCTTTACCGTGGCTGCTAGGAAGCTGTGTTCCTGGATGCAGGGAGCAGCACTGATAAGTTCTCAGCTGGCACTGGGGAATGCCTGCACCAGATTCAAGGTCTTTCTCCCCTTCTGATCCTGCAGCTGCGTTCCCAGCTCTCGCTGTCTCGCTACAGAGTGCTGGGACACACAGTTCAGGCACCTGACCCAAACTGACCAAGGGAGTATTTCATGCCATAGTACGTCATGCTCGGGGCAGAGGCGAGGAGGGGGTCTGGGAGCCATTAGCGCGGGGCAGGGGCGGGGAGGGGGTCTGGGAGCCATTACTCTCTCTCCCTTATTCTCTCTCTCATTCACTTGCTAACCCTCTCCCTGACTCCTGCGTTAGCTGCTTTGCTAACTCCTGTGCTGGTTCATTCGTGAGGGAGTCGGTGGGTTTATTTAGTTTTCCTGGTCATACTATCGCTGAGAGGGTTTGCTTGGAATCTGCCGTGATAGCTCTTGGGCTCTGGCCGTCGGGCAGTGGCTCTTGGACTCCCTGGGTCTGACTGTCGCTACTCAGCACGAGGTTGTGCATAGGTCAGTGGGTGGCAAGCAACTGTAACATAATTGTATCAT
>NW_010245335.1:0-46337 GCF_000690775.1 Eurypyga helias | reverse complement strand
CCCGCGTGGCCCCCGGCGGGTGCAAGGGGCTGCTGAGCCCGGCGGAGGGGATCGTGGTTCTGCTTATTGGACCATTCATCGCCTCCAGGCAGCCCTCCCCACCCCAGAAGTCCTGTCCCTCTCCAGGCCCTGTTTTGGACATGTTTTACCCATGTCATCACAAAGGACATGACATTAAATACAATCGCTTTCACAACTTTGACTTACTTCGCAGGTTTAATGCACTGTTTCACATTTCATTCATCTTGGGTAGGGACGGGGTCAGTTGACATAGTATATCTTTAATCATGGAAACACTGGCAGTCTTCATTTTCTCTAAAGTTTTCAGCTCACATGTTTGTAATTTCCCTGTCTTTCCTGAGCCCTCAAAACATGTGCATAGCATTATGGAAGCAACTATTTCCACAGGAGTTCATGGGAAGACTCACAAGAACAGGGCACGTGCATGCCTTGCTGTTCAGGAGGATGAGACTTACAGCTGGAGCTAGATAAACGGCACGAGGGCATCCCTTCATGCCAGGAAGATTTGTAGGAAATAGATAATTACTTCAGAAAAAGTACTTAGGGTGCATTCACACAAGGAAGTAAACTACATAAAATTCATTAATAAAACCACCTTTTCTGCACTTTCCATTCAGAGCAAAGCGCCTGAGAATTTTTTTCCAGCTGAAGACTCCTCCCAGTAAAGCACACACCTGCCAGAAGTCTCA
Organism: Eurypyga helias; assembly: GCF_000690775.1. Lineage (NCBI taxonomy): Eukaryota > Metazoa > Chordata > Aves > Eurypygiformes > Eurypygidae > Eurypyga > Eurypyga helias. Next base: position 45,627 of record NW_010245335.1, on the reverse strand, counting down.
CGGGCTGCAGTGAAGTTGTTATGCTGAGTTCACTTCTGCAAACCCTACCATTTGGAAATTACGGCTCTGACTCTCTGAAGAAATCCCTTGTTGCAGCTCCCTGTGCCTGGGCAAAGGCCTGGTGGGGTCTAAGTTGCCAAACTGCAGCTTCTGTCAGCCAGGTTTCAGTTGCATCTTAAAATGCAACCAGCTGCCTTCATGGTGGCAGATCAGCCTTACGCTGCATCGGTGCACTTGCACAATCACACTTGGTCATCCTTGGCTCCAACTCAGTGAGAACAACATGCCTTTTTTAATTGCATGCCTTTCCAGTACAACAACCTAGTAACTAATCCAGTTACCCCTGAAATTCAGTGGGAATCTCTCCACTGATTTAAGCAGTCATGGAAACCAGCCCCGAGGGTGGATATTTAAAAAAAAAAATATGCACTGAGACAGCAAGAAGTAGGATTCTGACCTGTTCAAATGTATAAACATCTTCCAGCTGACATTGTCAGCTCCAGACTCCACATGTCACTGGACTCCCAAGTTCACTTGTTCTTCTTTCCTTAATGGCCCACATAACCCAGCTTTGGGACATCGTATTTCTTAGGCTAAGAGCAACTGGGCAGCTCCTTCACCATTACAGCAAAATGGACTTCTTCCACCACACCACGCCTGTCTGGATCCGGTATAGCTGGTGGGGCTTTCACTCACAAGCTACATAGACTCTGTATTAATTACTTTCTCCTATAACACTTGTGGCTGAGTCCTCACAACTACTCGCATGCCAAGTACCTGAATGAACCAGGAGGCCTATGAAGTTCTGGGAGACAGTCTCATTTCTGGAGCATCCAAAATAGTAGGGGACCGCATTAGATTTGCATGTAGAGATATCTAAGCAGAATGTTTCTAGGACAGTGGTATAAAATTACCTTAATGCTTATCTTTAATTATAACCATAACTAGTGCCAGTCATCAGTCGGATGTATACATAGTAGGCTAAACAAAGAGCACAGGAGGCTTGTTACTGGTTTAGGGTACATCTCTGACTCTGACCAGACTTCAAGGAAAGGACTAACCCCTTTCTAGAGACATTTCTTGGGTGTGGGAAGTACACAATCAAGGACACAGCTCTGTCTGCACCGAAGGAGTGAGCTACCAAGATTCACAGGCATTTGAGCAGGCTCAGATATGCTGAAGATGGCCACAAAAAGAAGGAAAAAAATGGGCCAAGAAACATAGGCCACTATAAAGTGTAATTATTTTGTAACATAAACCAGAAGTACAATTTCCTTTTGATTCATTAAAAAAACCACAACAATTGGTAGCAATCAAAATTTTTGTATGTACAGATTCTGATTAAATGTTTGTCTCCTCCAGATTGTTTAAAATTCTGGGAGGAATGTTCCAAAAAAGCTTTTCTGATTAAACAGAGAGCTCTGTGGAGAAAGAACCACACGTGTACCTGATTGCTTCCTTGGATCAATGCCTCTGCCCTTTAAAGCGTGCTCTGTGTGACTGGCAGCCATGCAGACCTCGGGGAAGAGCTGGATGGTCAAGAGCCGTGATTCACACAAGAATCAGACTTCACATGCTGAAAATGGAAAAGAGAAATTAAAAGCCAAATTTTTAAAGTCTTCCAGGTGTTAATTGCTCAGCAGCAATAACCATCACAACACAAATAATTTCCTAAGAATTAGAGGCTCAAGGTTGCATTTCAGGCCACAGGCTCTTCACAGCTTGTTATTAATCTGCTGGAAATTCCCTGAATTACAACTGCTGTTGACTAATTGTTTCTATAGGTAATTTTTGTTTATTCTACAGGCTTTTATTAAAGCTATATGTGTGACAGGATTATAAAACTGGTTAGGTGTTGCTCCTAGGCTAAAGCTTCTACTATACTTTCATCTGGAAGTTAATCCGTGCATCTGAGTCATAAAACCTCTTCAAAAGGAAGCACCAGAAAGAAGTGTTTCCACATTCTTATAATCAAGTTCTAGAACAAGAGACCTAAGTTCAAAAGTTGCCTTGGGCTCTCGCACACAAATCCAGGAAGTATGGGCAGGCATATTACTTATGGGTGCTCCAGTTTATACAGTAAGGAATACTGCTAATGCTCTGGGCAGAGAGAAAGGGGAGACTGCAAAAATACAGTGACCCAAAGCTGTCCAGTTTGGAGCAGTTGCCCTGGCTGACATTTGTCTTTCACTGAGACTGACAATTAAATATGGTTTCTAAAAAAATTAATAAAATGAGTATGGCTATATTTAACTGCATACCACAGCCAGCCTAGATCACAGGAGTATATTCTCATCAGTTATTCACAGTGTCATTCATCAGCTCAATGTGCAGTGTCAGCCAAAAGAGGCGTCAGTGTTGCGCATCATCAGGAAAGGTGCTGAGAACAATGCAGAGAGCATCGTTTTGCCAAGGCGTAAAGCCCAGGTGGGTGCCCCCACGTCCTGACTAGTGCGTGCCACTCTGCTCGCAGCCCTGCAAGAAGGACGTAACGGACTGAGGGAAGGTATCAAGAACAGCAGTTAAAATGGCGTGGATGATGGTGCAGCTGTCTTACTAGGGGAGATTTAAAAAGCTGAGACATTTCAGTTAAGAGAGGAGAAGGCTGTCTGGAAATAAGATAAAAAACTTGTTCACTAAATCCCACCTAGAACTAGGGATCACTAACAGTAATAAGAGATTTAACAGATACAATGAAGTGCTTTCTTACATACCAGGCAATGAACTGTGGAATATGTAGTCACAGCAGGTTTTAAAGGCAAACAGTATGAGTAGATACAAAAAGAGGGTAGACAAATTCACAGACATGTCCATGAAAAGGCAGGTATGAGCCTGTAACATCCCTAATCGATGCCTGCGGATGCTGGGAATGGACCTCAGACAGCAGTCAGGCTTGTTTGCTCTTCCTAAACAGAACTTCCTAATATCACTGCTGCAGATAGGATACTGGGTTGGATGGATTCATCACTGGTCTGCCCAAGTAGGGTATTTCTTAGCTGCTTACAGTAGCAATGTCCAAAACAGAGCCTCACTGTACAAAGTACTGCATAAGCATATAGCACGAAAAAAGTCTGCTAGCACTGGCTTGCTATTTCAGTAAGCAAGACAGGAACATGGCAAGGAAAGCATATGTTACTCTTGTCATTCCTAAGAGAGGATGCACTCCATGTTACGATTTCAGACTGAGGTCCAAAACGTGCTGTATGTTTTGGCTTGCCATTGGAAGTCCTCAGATTCAGACAAGATGGGACCTATGTGCCTGACACAGAAGGACAAACGGACTTCCATCCTGTCATCATTGCTCAGTGCCCTGAAGTTATTTTAGCCCAAAGTGCTCTTTCCGGTTGGCATTGCTCTGGCTCTTACTTACACCACTTCTAACCCCAAAAGTGTTCTACAGGTTTCCACGTATCACTGAACTCAAGAGATGAGTCTCTTGGGAACATCTCACAAAGCAGGGCTACAAGTCCCTTTTACACTGCAACAGAGGAATAAGGGGAGAATAAACTAAACTGAACATGAGCACAATATAAAGTGTTGTCCCATGAACAAATGCAGTTCTACTACTTTTTAAATAACCTTGACATTAAAAATATTGACTAAAGGTCTTGAAGTGTTTGGTTTGTGTTTGATTGTTTTTTAACACATACATGAGAGTCGTAACAAAAGAGAACATAAATTGCTACAAGTACATTTTGGTTCACATATTCTTAGTTCAGATGGAAGACCACAGCGTGCAATTGTGCCTCTTTTCCTGAGCTCATCAGGGACACGATAAATACTGGACATGAAATTAGAAATCTTCCCTGAGAGCAGAGCATTCCACAGGAAAGATGTTACAATCATAGAAAGGTTATTGAGATGAATGTCTTCATGAGTGCTGAGGAACTTCCTGGGGTGGCAATCTGCAGGCAGAAATTAAAGAATTTACAGCAAACATTACACTAGCCTCAGCAGCTCTGATGTACTGCATCTGGGGATGGTCCTATCATTAGAAGTGATACAGAAAGGTCTCGTGTTGGATGTGGCTCTAACCTGGTTTCTGCTGGTACAAGCTCTCCACAGCCCACAGGTGCAGAAGGTAGTGGCTGGGGACTGCTGTGTAGTATTTTAACTCCTAAACTGTACTCTTTTTTTTAAAAAAATCTTTTTCTCACGTTCCTCACAAGGAATTAAAGCTGTATGGAGCTGCTGGCAGAGCCATCTTTCAGACAGAGGGTAAAACATAAGCAGACAGATACTCAAAGACAACATGTAACTTTGTACAAGAGGAAAGTTAATGAGTTCTGGTTAGGCCAGGTTTGGGACGGTTTTACTTTGACTGAGGGGGAGGAGAAAGATAGTTTTTACTGTCATGGTGGAGCTAGCAAAGACAAATTGAAAACAAGCTTTTGTGGTGTTTTTACCCAACTTTCAACAAGACTTCAAAGTGCAGTAACTGAAAACAACTTTTGGAGGTGGGTAACACCTTCAATCTCTTACACTCATTCAGTGGCCAGTTTCTGCTGTGTAGGAAGGCAGGTGGGTGGAAGGATATCTTTTACATATTAATTGAAGGGAAAATATGCATCAAACCCCCACAGACTAGCATGCTCCAAAGCATCTGCAGCACCTGAGATACTTCCAACACAACAGAACATTTCTGTGACTCAAGTTCAAACAGACATCAGACTTTAAAACAGGTCATCTTGTACACAGCAACAAATGGACTCCATTTCAGTGGGAGCCAGAAGAGGTCATGGTCCTAGAGCTTGTCTCACAAATTCAAGGTCCCATGTAATCACTAGGCTTCAGCCAGGAGTAATGTGGTAAGTTGAAAAGGGCTCTAGCACAATAAATATGCACCAGGGTTTTACTCAAACCTGTAGAAAGGGCAGGAGGGAAGCGATGTTCATGGTAGGCAGCCTCTGTAGGGATTACCAAAGAGCACAGCATAGCTCAGCTGCCCCACACAGGAGAGAGAGGTCCCAGGTGGAATATAGAGCAAGAGGAAGAAGTGACTGGCAGGATTCTGGGAAATACCAGAAGCAGCTGACAGCCTGTGTAGCTGGCAGAAAGATTTCCCCTTCTTCACCTGCCAATTTTTTTTGTTCTTGTCTCCCTGCTCAGTGAAGAAATGCATAGATGGTTTTCAGCGTATAAAACTTCAGTGGAATCACTTTCAATTACTATTTAAGTCCCCAGAACAACACCATATAATCCAAATGGAATAATGCCAAGCTAATTTCTAAACTCGTACGACAAAACATTACAATAGCTGAGTCTGCTCTAGTATTTCACTAGAGTGAAATCACCTGTCTAGTGTAAACTAGCAGGTGTGTATATGACTGGGGACCTCTGTCAAGGGCAGTAGAAAAGGGAGTGGCTGACCATCTTATGCTGTCTCAAGTCCCATGTGCTATGATCTCCCGCAACACATCCTGCCACCTCTACGACTGAAACCTTAAGGAACTCGTCAGCAAAACCATGGTTCTGTGATACCACTTGCAAAACCACTGATACTTTAACAGCATCAAGACTTCCACATCAGAGGATTTTAATCTCTAGAGTCACAGATGACTGCTCAAATTCCAAAGCGACAGATATCCATTAAAGAATAAACAAATTAAAAGGTTAAAAATTAAAGGTGTTGAAAACCTTGACCAAATGACTGAGCCTCTTCTTCCCTTTCTTCTGACATGACAAACTGGGGGGTAGGCACAGTTTGAACACTGCACTTTTATAAGGCGTTTTGCTTATCCCCCCCAAGAAGTATAAATAATAATGGGGAGAAATTATGCAAAATTGTAGGTGTCTTCCAAGAATGATGCATATCAGCTATATCAGAAACAGACCATTTATGGACATCTTATGAGAATAGAGTCTTCAGGGGTCATTTAACTCTTGCTCCATTGCAGAGGTTGCCCCTGTAGACACCTCTTCTTGCACTCCTTTCACACACAGTACTGAAGTATTTTCATAGCAATCTACATTTGGCAATACTGTAATGAAGTGGGAGAAGCAGTTATTTGAGCAATAAAACTACTGGCTGGAGCACAACTGGCCTGTTACACATATAACCAGTATTCTCCTGCACAAATACCTGCTTTCAGCTAAATATCTCTTGCTTTTAACAAAGGTATGCAAAAAGTGTCAGGAAGCAAAAAGGCAGGAAGCAAGGAAGAGGTGAGACTGAATCCATGGAGTGTTGGTAACCAGCACTGAGAGACCAAGATCAGTAAGATATCCCAAGACTCCTCTTGGTGGATATCAGGTCCTGTTTACTGTGCTCAAACCACTGTGGATGAATTGGGATGGTTTCAAGCATCTTGGCAGTAACACCTAGCAACTGGGCTTGAAAAGCAAGATGGCAAGAAGGCTAGGAAGACATCTGCCTGGGAAGAAAACAAAAGCTGACATCAAAAAATTACCAGTTCACATCCCAGCTAGCATGGCTGAACTCCCTGGCTCTGAATTTGCATCCCTGCACTTGTAATTCTAATGCCTGGTGATGCACTCTGATCTTTGCTCATTTACTTGTCCTGTCTGACTGGAAATGATGTTTTGGCAACAACCTGCTATTTACCATGGCATCACAGCCCTTTAAGACACGCTGAGGCATAGCTGGCCAAATTCTTACGCTTTCAACTCTCAGTGAGAGCTAGTGCCTAGCTTGCTTACATCATTTTCAAAAATCCCAGGTTCTGTTTTTTGATAACACTTTTTTTAAATATCTATTTTTTTAAAAATCCCTGCTATCTACCACTTGAACAGTCAGTGCTATACTGCTTCCTGATGCTACTGGGAAAAGCTCTTAATCTTACTAATGTCTACTAAATTAAATAATAAGCTACAAATCAAATAATGAAGTATTGCTATTGCTGTTCTCCCACATTCTAATACTATGCAATTGCATAAGAACAAGAATGATACACCAGCAGATTGCTCTTTGGATTAATAGTTTCTGTGCGTGATGCTTCCACCTGCAATTTCTCAGCTAAACAGGCTGTTCTGAGCAGTACTTCTGCTCCCCAAGAAAACAATAGTCCAAAAGGCAAGGAAGCCACACCAACAACTAACAATAAACTCTGAGAGGTACAGATCCTTTTAAAAACCGATGGGTTGAGTTCAACCTGCTTCAGTAAATACTCACCAGCAGTAGTCCAAGCTAATTCTACAGCTGACAGTTTAAAAGGGTTGGGTGAATAATCTGTTCTCTTGAAAAATAGAAAACTTCCATGTTCCTAAAGTTCTTGGACTTCCTAATGTCCATCTACAACAGACAGATGCTGTTGCAGCAGCTTTGCGGGATATGGAAACAAGCAATCATTTGGTATTTTCTATACTTGTGCTCCCTGCTAATTGCTGCAGAGCAGGGTAACTCCAAAGAGAGCTAGTACAGAAGGGCAATGGCTCCAATGACTATATTCTCTGCCAGAAGTGATGTGGGTTTGTTCTCTCTTTTAGCCCCCATGAGCTGTACCTCTCACCTCCATTGCGAGTTGAGAGATTAAGCACGTAACTCCTTTCAAGCATATACTATACACGGTTCTACAGAATTGCAGTTACTCAAATTATCCATGTCACTGTAAAAACACTCCTTTTTGGCAAGAAATAACAGTGGCTGGGGAGAGAGGAAACAGGAAGAGAATAGGGTGAGGGGGAAACAGATATTAAGGGCATGGCAGAAAATTACTGCCTAATTTCTCCACAAAACTCCTAACTCCAGGTGATACCAAAGCAAGGAGATAAAATTTGAAGCAGCTGATCAGAAACAAATCAAACTGCCCAAAACCTCAACATGAAAGCAGCAAGTCAAAAGCAGGGAAACACAAAACTTTTTTCTTGAAGGAGCATTGCTGCTGCTGCCCCATCAGCCTAAGGATGGGTAGGACCCAACCACAGCTGCAAGCACTGCAGAAGTGGCCATACACACATCCCATGGGTTTCTGTCAGAATATGCTGTCATCTTCCACAAACCAGACAGTGCTGAGGCTTTCTGCTAGAACTAAGCTCTTCCCTCTCAGTCGCTGACTTCTTTGCTCTAATGCACTCTAAGAAGGACATGTAAGAACTGATACAGGGGAAGAATCATTGTGATGAGAATAGTCCCCATGCCTGTCTACCACAATGATTTGACCAGCTTTGCCTGGGTCCCAGGCAGGTGAGCATCTTGTAGTTTCAAGGTGGCATGTCCTTTTGAGAGATTTCTAATCCCTGCAGCTCAGGAAAGCCGGAGATAATTGAGGATGTGCTTGTGCTTCTTAGTGATTATCAGAGGAAATCATAAGGGAGCATTTGCACAATCAATTCATTTCCTATACCCAGCATACTTAATTAATCTAGGGAATAAAACTGATTAAGTTTCTCTTCTAGAAAGCATATTCTTTCTGCATCACAACTCAATCTTGCCTTTACTATTAGTATATGGTTTAGTGAGATAAATATGTTTGGGTTTTTTTATTATTTGTCTTCAATCTTACCTAGTCTATTGGCCAGTTCTGATTCCACAGGAAGCATGTTATCTCTCAGATGCAGCAGTTCTTTATCTAAAGGTAGAAGATTCAAAACCAAAGTTACAACCATAAATACATTGATCTCAGTGACCAAGACATTCTGATTAGCTACACAAACTTCTATTTGCTGCCCTCTTTCTGAAGAGGTCCTCAGGTTTGGCTTGTCCAGATCCTGAGAGACATGAGGATCTTGATTGCTGTCTACATGCTTGTTAAAACAAGTCTTATAGTTAACATAGATAATTTAGATTTTTCTTTACAGGATTTAGGAGAAGAAGGTAAATAATCTACTTAGTTTGGTGCAGTAATTCCTCCCTTTCTTGTAGGAACTGGCCTTTCTGGTGTGTCTTACAGGGTTTAGGACACTGTGTACAAGCATGGGCTGAGGTAGAGGTTAAGGCATGCATGGGCAAAAGAAAAGCAATAGCTGTAGGAGAAAAACAGAAGAGGTGGAAAATTTCTTTAGCAGTCATAGCGGTGCTATTCCTTTCTAGAGGGCAGTTGCCAAGTAGATTCCCTAACTTCTCTTTGTTCCTCAGCCCTCCTTTTCTGGACACACAAGACTGCTGAACATGGCCTATTACTTCTGTAACTCGTTTATCCACAAATGTGGGCCATATTCCTTCCCAGTATCCCACTAGCTACAGAACACGCTTTAGCCATGCAAGCTTTACTGCCTCATCTAGGCTCTGGCAGAATAAGCTGAAAGACAGCTGTTGGCCAACAGATAACCTTTCTCTCAGGACGCCTTGCCAGCCCTCATTCCCTCCTCAGAAAATATCAGGTAGATACAGTATATTTTCTAAGAGACACCTATTAACCAGCAAAACTAGTAAGGAAGTAGAAGCTGCCTATATGCAAGGTCTGATCATGCCTCCATCCAACTATAATTAATTGCAGTCATCTCAATTTCTCTTATTTCATTTAACCATAGGACCATCACCTTTAGTAGTTTGATTGCCAGCCTCATGACAGTGGGTTTTTCCCTTGCAGAAGGACCTGCATTTGCATTGCAAGCAGGAAAGACTCCCAGCTTTTCTTTAAAATTAAATATGATGGATCTCTCTTAATTGCAGGAGTAAGCCTGGAAACATGATCCAAGAGCTCCCCAACGGATCACAACTCAGACAGCAGTGTTGTGGTGGGCGTGTGAGGTGGGCAAGAACACATGATTTTTGAGATCATCTTATGATCTCTGAAGACCTGGCAGAGCCAGAATGGTAGTCTGGCTTTTGAAGAGCTTTTGACACTTTAGAGGTCACAGACTTTCATTCAAACCTTTGTCATCTTTACCTTGGATTGCAAATGGACATTCAAGGCACATAAGCTAAAGAAGGAGCACCTTGAATTCCTACATTCCTGCCACTGCTAAAGCCATTCAGCATCCAAATCTCTGACCCTAAAGGCCTGGCTAGACAGTGCTGTTTGGCCAAGGGAAGTCTGCCCAGGTGCTTTTAATTATTAGGAAAGCAGTTTTCCAGAAATAGCTTGCTGGCTGTTGGCCAGATCTACTTCTTCCGACAGGAAAAGCTAAATGTAAACACACAGCACTTCATAACAGACTACAGAAGTCTCCCCCCAACTGTAGCAGGACTCTGGAAGGACTGTGCTACACTCATCCTGCCTCTTTCACAAAACCCTGGGCTTCAGCAGAATTATCCCACATACCTTAGGAGATTGCTATAGGGAGATTCTGACAGCTTCTCCACACTACAGGAGACTGCAGTATTAAAGAGACTCCTGAGTCTTGATACAGAAATACTCCTTGGGGGTTTGTCAGAGTAGAGCAAACTGAGAGCTGTTGCCATGCACTTATAAAGCCCTTGGGTACTGCCAAAAGAGACAAGTCCCACCCACTTGCCTAAGACTGGCAAAATTGGGAACACATGAAACCAATTGAGAAGGAAGGTCAGAGGACATATATTTGCTCTCTTTTACTCCCTTCTTCAGCACTGATTTCTTCTCAAAACCTATTAATGTGGCTACTGTGAAATTTCCCTGAACATCAGAACTCCTTTTTAGTTACATGGCAGTGCGCTTACTGATGATACCGGTATAGAGGCAACTTATGGTATCACCTGTGTTGTAACCTCTCACAGGCTCCGAAGAGAACCCTTTAGGGAGTATTTCAGCTCCTTGACCTGTACTTGGGGATGTCTTTCAGGAGGCAGAACCTATAGGAAAAAAGCATCCCCTAATAACTCTAAGCATGACACCATATGGGGAGGAAAGAAAGCGTGTTTTCTGGGTTCTGCCACCTATGCACAATACTCTGGCAGGAAGAAAATGAGACAGAGAATGTTAGAGTGAATAAATAGAATTTCACTCTTTGCAGTAAGTGCCAGGCAGCTCACGGCTCCAATTCTCCCTTTGCAGCCTTGTTCCCCACTGGCATGGCATCTGTGCTCCGTCTTTCAGAACTCGAAGTTCCCTGTTTCTGGAACCTGTAGCCAAACTACATGACAGGAGATACATTCTTATTAGTGCTTTAGTTTCTGGTTTGGCAATTTTTGGAAAACACCCAGAGGACATGTTAAAGGACTAGGTGGAAATAAGGAAATGGCATGGTTTGATTACTCAGATATTACTGCTTTACTCTTAATTCCACCAATACCTAGGGATTACCAGAAGCAAAGCTTCTTTGTTGGTAAGTGTTATACAAATCTGTAGGATGATATTTGCAATAAAGAGGTGATGGATAAAACAAAAGACACAGAGAGGGAAGTTTTTTATGTGTGGCACAGTAAGCAATTAAGTAGCTTGCCCAAGGTTGCAGAAAGAAGTTGTGTGAGAGACACAAACTGCGACTTGCTGAGTCATAAAACATGAGTTCACTCATCTGAGTTTTTCCTCATTGCATAAATGCCAAGGAGCTTGGCTGTGATATAATACACATAAGTTGCTTAAATGTAACCAAACTCAGTAAACAGAGAGTGGTTTCATTAGCTTTAAGAAGACCTTTATCTTACAGATGGTGGAAAATAAATTACTTTTACTTGCAAGAAAGGCAGCAGCCTAGTCTTCTGGGGGCACTGCTGGGCAGTGTCACCATTGTGCTGAGTTCCAGCAGGGAGATGACTCACTAGTGTTGACACTGTGGCGCTGCTGTAGGTCTCTCTTGCACATCTGACTTGCTTGCTTTGGGCAATTTTTACAACTGTACCCATCCTCCACAGTTCTTCAGCTCATTCAAAGTTTAGATAGCTAAACTCATAGGGAGGGAAGGAGATGTGTGAAAATACTGCCTAGCTGCTACAGGTACAGGTAGATGCCAAGGGGGGCTTGCACCTCAGTGGTGGAGTTCTTCCAATTTACAGCAAAGAGAGCCGGGAAGATGGTGTCAGGAGGGAATTGCATTGGAGAGCACTGCAGACTGAATTGGGCATTTCTTCTCTGAAGACCTCCTGTGAAAAAATAAAGGCTCATCTTGCTTCCTCTTCATAGGAGGTAGGGCAAGGCAGAGAGCTGGCATCAGCACCAGCCAGCAGAAATTAGCAAGAATTAGCAAGAGATCCAGTGTCCAAAAGTAACCTTTATGAAAACTAGGAACCTTATACGGCACCAAAACAATGCAAAGGAGAGCTTCCCAGGAGGACTGTGGAAGCATCAGTGCTGTACCATAAGAGAGTCCTTCATGTCTGCCTACAATGCAAACAAACAGCTAATTCAGTCACTAAGGAGATATGATGCTTTCTGTGGGGGGTCTGGGAATTGATGGGGTGGTATGACACAGGATGGTAAAGAAAGAACCAAAGCTGGGGTAGAGGCTCCCACTGTGTAAGGAGAAGCCCGCAACTGGCAGGTGGTTGCCTGTTTGCCCTGACTGTCACCCCCTGATCTGGCCAAGGACAGCTATTTAACTTGCAGCATTTAAGCTGTTCGTTGAAGGCAACGTGGCTGCATCTGGGCTCTACTACAGTGCTGTCTTAAAGTACTTTCCAAAAACTCAAGGACAATCCACTCTGGCATTGCCTAGGTTAGGCTTTTGCTAAATATCTCCCACCAGTCCATATCAGCTCTGCTAGGGAGATAGCAGCAAGGTGGACTCAAGCAAAACTGACTATGAACTTGAATGTCAAAGGCCTGAGTCCATGAGGAAGGATTTCTAGAAGGCCTAAATGCATTAGGAGCTCAGAGAGCATTGATTTTGCACATCTAGAAAGAAAGCCTGTACCTCAGAATCCATACATAAGTTTTTAGAAAAGTAATTTGACTTTCAAATTACTACCTGTTCTCCATCTCCAATGGGATTTGCATATGTCCAGAACTTATGAAAAAGCAATACATTCCTCTGTAGGAGGCTAAACCCAAACATTTATTAACTTCAGACATTCACTTTTGTAAAATTTTGACCTTCTACAATAACGTTCTACTAACTGATTGTTATCATTATCCAGAAGTTGTAGATGTAGTGCTTTCTAACTATATCAATAGGCGGGGTATGAAGACGAAGACTGTGTTAAAACAAACTGTCGTGGTTTAGAAAAAAAAATCTTGAAAATTTGGGTCTGTTTGGGTGGTTCCTGCAATTTGTCTTTTCATAAAATGGCCTCTTTTGCCTGGGGAAAAAAAATTTAATGCTCTTAGTTTTTGAATGTTGTCCAATGAAAATTTCTGAAGGTTATTTTTTTCCATTTGAGAACAGAAACATGTCCGCTCCATGCTCCCCTGCCCACAGCTGTTAAAAGATATGTAAAAGCACAGAAAAAAGCCCAACCCAAAACGTTAGTTATTAAACTTCCCCCTTCCTCTTATTTTGCAGTAACAGTTCAGAAGCATGCACAGTTAACTTTTCATCATGAAAACCATTCTCATCTAAGTTGATAATACGCCCATAGAACTGATAAGCTAAGAATATTTCCTGAATCTTTTTTTTTTTAATTTCCACTTAGTATGTATTTCCATGCCAAGCAGAAGTGTGTTCTCTACCCACTCTGAATTTCACATTGAAAGACACATTGCCTGCAGAAAGGCAGACTTTAGGAGGCTTTTTTTCTCATGTATTTTTTCGTAGCTAATGCTTTTGCTGGTTATTGAAAGTTGTTAAAGAGTCTGATCACTGAGTGCTCTGACAGAACTTTTATTAGTAACAACCCAGGCTAATAAGCAAGGCAGCATATAAACAAGAGGTCCCTTCTTTTAACATGAGGATCCCTAAACAATGGGATCTATTGATCTTCTAAATAATAATGCAGAACACTCAGCTTTCTATATTTTGCCTACAAAAGCTGCTCTAACTTTCCACCAGAAAAATTATGTCAGGCTGAGCACCCTGAAAAAGGTTTGAGCTCCTACGAAAACTGGAAATTCCACGGCTGTTCTTAATATACCCATAAATATTATTAATATTCTGTTAAGAATATTCTGTAAAATCTTCCTCTATGAGTTTTTACAGAAGTAGCATTATACAGATCCTTACTACACAAGCACATGGTGGTGGTGGCAGGTAGAGAATTTTGAGCACCTGAGCACAGACACCCACACCACTTGTCACAGGACCCCAGGAGGACCTCAGTGAGTGAGAGCTCTGTTCCTGCTCAAGGGACAACTCTGCTGCTCTTCCGTCTCATGGGCATTGCTAGCTTTGGCCTTGTTTGAGTAAACTGTTCACCACTGACTCCCTGCATTTAAGCATCAAGCCAGCCAGCCTGGAGAATTTTATGGAAAAAGAAAATCAAAAGCAAGAAAGAGGGAACTTCCCAGCCTACCCTTGGCTGCACCCCACCCATTTGCCCCTGTTGAGATAAATTGTTATCAGTGATATGGTAAACTGCAAATGAGGTGAGGTTATGCCAGTGGTACAGGCAGTCATCCTGTCTCAGCTAAACCACTTTCAGAGGAGCAAGAGGAAGGACTAGGAAGACCTTTGTAATGTGCACAAGTATTTCAGTGCTTTTATGGCCTGGTGACTGGGAGCCCTACACATGTTTCTGTTGATAAGGCAATTACAAGGCTTCCATTCTCATCTGAATAAGAACATTTAATCTTTGCAGCATTAAGTCCCATGTGCTAAATTAAATTTCCTGCCAGCTCAGCAAACAGTTTTGATACTTTGAACTGCATTGTACTTGTTTTCCTTTCATCACAGGATGCGTTCTGTCTCGGCATCAACAGCCAGGAGGAGAAACACCACTTAGGCCAGTGAGCTACATCTGCTTCAGCACAAGTGTCAATACACTGCGGTCAGTGAGCTGTGGTATTCAGAACTGTCACCAAACAGTAGGCAGTTGGTGTGGGATTCAGATGACCAAGCAGAGGTACCCGCAGTGGGGGCAACTATGTCTGAACTAGCCACTGCAGGTTTCTTTAACTGTCCACGGAGATAAGAGGTTACTTGGTTGGCACAGTGCATCTCATCTGACGCAAGCAGCTGGGCAGACAGCATCCGCCAAGTGCCTCTTCATTTTTAAGGCTGTGAAGAGAATTAGCCCAGGTGTAGACAGCCACATTGCAAATCTCTGTGCTCAGGAAGGAAGAATCTGACTTTCAGTTCCTTCCCAGTTCTAGGCTAATGAAAGTCTTTGCCACAGTAGGTTTGGGGAGGCTTCTCTATTCACCCTGCTACAACTCACTCAAATTGTATTTCAAAATGCTTCATACTTACAGGCTAAATTTTGCATCTTCATTCAAGAGTCGCCTAAAAACCTAAAGCAGACAAAGGTGGTCATATTTTTCTTTCAAGAGAAGGGAAAGAAGAGAGGGAGCAACTGATGGCATTATTGAAAAAGCAGAGGTATTTTCACATCAACAAGTTTAAAACATTGTATCTTGGTGTTGTTCGCCAAATATTTGTGCTGATTTTGTAAACAAAGTTTTAACTGTTTTAAGTCTTTGTGAAACTTTCCTTATTTACATTTTTACTGAATAAGAGTGGGTAACAGTTTTGATTAAGAAGATTTGAAAGAAGCAGAAGCTCTCTGGATGCTACAGTACAGAGCAAAAGGTAGAATGAATCACAGAATCATAGGATACCAGGTGAAAGGGACCTCAAGGATCATCTGGTCGAACCTTTCTTGGCAAAAGAAGCAAAAGACTGGGGGAACAATATACAGTGAAAAAAATATTGTCAGGGGACAGAAATTCAGCTGTCTTTTGGTCAGCTCTATTCACAGCTCAGTCCCTTCCCTGCTTTTCTTGCATCATCTAAAGTCATAGCATTTTAGAGGTTTGTTGGCCTAGGTTCAGAAGTATAGGGGGTTTAGCTATTAAAATCAACTCAAAAATATACTTTGTTATACCATGAAACGTCACAGGAAGACGAGTTTGACCTACAAACCACAATTTCTCAGTATCCCAAACTCTAGCCTTACTTGATCAGAGCAACTGAACATACCCAAGGAAGAAAAGCTTAATTTGCTATAAGAAAGAATTAAATGTGTATAAACAGAAACTAGGTTTTGGCAGGCTATCCTCTTTCCTAATCCCTCAGTATTTCCCCAATTACTACACAGCCCGATCATTCTACATAAGTTGTTTTTATTAACACTACAGGAGGCCATCTGTCTACAAATACCCAGTCAAATAATAGAAACCAACACAAGAATAATCAAATTCAGCTCCTGACAGATCTAAAATATTTGTGTGCAGAATAAATATTTACTTTTTAGGCACTTCAATAGCATTCTGGGACATTTCCAAGCATTTATCATTTCTGGGTGGCAGGGAACTGTAACAATTCTTTCTCCACCCATTGCAAGAATTTTTAATTTCAGTCATCAAAGATGATGTAACATGAGGCCTTCCCAATCTGCATCACGCTGTTACACCCCCTAAAATACTGTGCATGCTGTGAATGTTACAAGCTTATAGAAAACATAACATTCTGATCCCAAAAATTCTGCCGCACCTGGAGGTGTCTGATCTGAAAGATGAGAGTTCCTCTACAAAACTATGGCTGTAGCAATGGGCAGGTACTCTGGATGGGTCGCTGGAATCAGTTTAGAGGGATTGGATTTAGTAATCTAAACTAAAATACTGGAATTGAGAACTATTTTAGATTTGTTTTAAAACACACCGATTTTCACAGAAGCTTCCTTTAAAAGCTTCAGTCTGAAATCAGCGTTGTTTGTCATATTCAGTATTCCTGTTGAAAAGGAGGAAGAAGAGGAAGAAAATGGGGAGGCTGCACAAAACTGAGCTGGTGGCCAGTGCTAGCAAATACACCAGCTTGTATCACATTGTGCCCTTGTTATCTGCCATCCAAAATTTCCATGAGGACAGAAGAGATTGAAAAGATTAAGTATGAGTTACAATACACCTCGGAGAAATGAACATAACAAAATGCGTGCAGGTGTGGAAGAGGGTGGTTTCCCTTCCTGTTCCACACTTAAGCCTAAGAAATGATAGTGATCCAGTAGGGTGTGGCTATTTTTCAGCTACTCCCTCACTTCCATGTGTCAGCACTGCTCATCCAGATGCCTGAGAGAAAGGAATACCCACTTAAACTATGAAAAGAAATGCCCTGGTAGTCACAGTGCCCCCCAAGGGAGGCTGTAGCTGCACTGTACACACAGAGCTGTACCACTGCGCATTTCCCACTTTGCCACATGTACGCTAGAGCCCCCAGCCTGTTAGTAGAGCAGTTACTTGTGTCTGGCCCTGATGCTGGGAGGTAACAATTCAGAAATATTGCAGGTACATATGATCGCGCTGTAACGTAGATTTTGACCAACTTGCCTCCCAAGTGAAGTGCCACAGTCACTATAGTTGCCTCAGTAGCTATAATGATTCTAACCTGTAATTGTAGGTTTTAAATTGTCAAAATATACTAAAGTCAGCTGTTCACAATGAAAACAAATTTAAATATGATTAAGAAAGATCAAAAGAGTTTTACAGAAATGGACTAGAATGCCTCTTGAATGATTATCTCTGCTTGTATACTTTAAATAAAAGACTGTCTCTCTTAGAAAATCTTGCCTTCAAAACATATCTGGGATTTCTGGTTCTTAAGAGAATGAAATATACAGGAGAAATACCTTTTCAAAACTACCTTACGCTGTAGAGTTATGATGTACTGAGAACAATGACCACAGTAACCAAAAAGACACACATACAGCAGGTTTGTATTAAAAAATTATATAAATGTTTGCAATATGGTCTGAAGTATTATCATTACTGCATAGGGAACTAAAACATTTCACCAGGGATAACTACAGCAGCCAAAAATCAGCTATTATGTAACAGCCAGGGGAAAAAAAAAAAAAAAGAGTGAAAGGGGGAGAGGAAAAAACCCCACTCTGCATCTTCTCATGGTCCCTGGGGTATCTATCCAGAGCAGATGTTAGGAGGGAAGGATGTGTTTGTACAGCCTACTGCACAACAGATGACACAAGGACTATGCTTTTTGCAGTAGGGTAAGTAAAGAGGTGTCACAAATGCTGAGGAACTCAGGTTCCTGGAAGGCAATGGAGAGAAAGAAATTCCTCTGCTGAGTTGTGTCTCGCCTTCAGAAGATTGGGGGCCAGTTCCTGGCTGTAATGTTTGGGAAATCAACTTACCTCTTTCTGTGCCTCGGCTACCCATATGATGGCTTAAGCCAAATAGCAATTTTGTGTCATTCAGAGCCACGTTAAAAAAAAAAAAAGAAAAAGGAATCATTAACTTTAAAATCAGTCATACTAATAGATACTAGTTATTATACATTGCTATACAATAATATAGCTGTTACACACTACTAGTTATTATTTGTATCTGCTTTGCAGATAAAAGGGTGCATTTGGAAAGCAGTTCTTCAACTAGGAAAAAGACACTAATAAAATGTATTCCCCTTTCTGCATAAGTTACACTGTTATAAGGCTCTTACCACCCACCTAACCACGACCACATTCAGTAGGAGTTGTTTCTTTTCTTACTAGCTCAGTAGGGTGAATGCAGTCTGACTTCAGAGCGCAGAGAGGGACCAGCTATAAAAACGCTCTTCATCGGTTAAACCCACGCACCATTTTGCTGGGCCTGAGAAAAGGATGGACAAGTAGCAGGCGAGTTAATGTCAGGAAATAATAATAACACTAATACTTCACTAATTACTCTTTTCCTCTGCACTCGATCAAAAGTGAGATTAGGACTGCAGCTAACCAAAAAATAAACCCCAACAATTTATGTTAAGAATAAGAGGATACATCTGTTTCCTGCCTTAGCCCGATCTGCTCACCCTTGTCATCAGAATAGCTGCGCTGAGATGCGAAGTTCTGAAGATTAAAGCTCAGGGTCACTATTTTTACCCAGAAGAGCTCAAGAATATGCGTAAGAGTAGTCATTATGTCATCTCTGCCTGTGACAATGCAGAAGTATTGCCAAACAGGGAAACTCCTAATTGTAAAAAGCTGATCTGAGTGAACGCAAGTGAGAGATTAAGGAAATATGTGGCCCAAAAGACTTCTTTACTCCATTTCTGGAAGTAAAAAGACAAGCTGACCATGGATTTAACTAAGTACAGCACTGACATTTGGCTTTAGCAGGAATTTGCCAGTATGTCCAATGTGTCTCAGCTCCTACAGTGGGAAGTCCTTTCCAGATTTCAGAGCTGGGAAAGAGATATTTGAAAATGGGCTCCTTCATTTCATTTTTCTTTTACATACCTCCAATTTTGGCTTGTTGGCAGGATTTTTTAAAAGATGAAATTTGCTACAGAAACTATCAGAGTGGGAATACACAGTCACACTGACAACTTGCTACCATCTGTTCTCTGGTTACTCATGAGTGGTTGGAGTCCCCTTTGTGCTAAGCGCTGCATGTATGCATAGCGAATGAGAAAGTGCCTGCCCCAAATAGCTCAGAATAGACAGAGCTAAGATTTGCCCACAACTGCAAGATGTACATGGCAGAGCTGGGAAATGAGCTCAAGTTCTCTTGTTTCAAATCCAATTCCAATTCATCTTTCTTTCTGAAATGGACTGGAAAATGTCCTGTGTCTGTAGAGAAAAAAGGTCCATACCACTGACTAACATGCACAGGGTTTTAGTAGTCTGTGGCTAAACACAGGAGGATGTACAGATGAATGAAGGTGGAGGCTCTGCGACAGCAGAGTGATAGCAGCAGAAGTAATCACTTTGCTTCACACAGACTTGTCTCCCTGTGAAGCCTCCTGTCCTAAAGGAAATAATGGTCTGGGGTTTGTCTTTCTTTTTTTCCCCTTTCCTAATATAAACCCCAATTTACTGTCATTCTAACAACTTTCTGCCTTCAAAATGTCTGAGCCAGGTTTCTACCAGTATGAGATTTATAAAAGAAAAATATCTTTGGAACCCTTGTTGGTTGTTGTGTTTGTCTTTTTTTGTCCAGCATCTCAGGACACGGTTGGGCAGTGGGGAGACATCTCTGCTCCAATATATAGCCTGTTCCTGCTCCTCACTGGTCCCTTGCCCAAAAGACCTACAAGTATCACAGAATGTATGTTGTAGAAAATTTTCAAGACATCTTGAACCATTAACCTACAGGCCCTGGTTTTACTAAACTCCTAACTCAGGCATTCAGTTTGATTGAACAAATCCCAGTCCAAGTATACGCCTGGATTACTGGTATATTGGAGCCTCAGAGCCAGGGAGGTACAGAAGGCCCAGAGAAGCAACGCGCAGAAATCTCACATATTGGTGCAGCAATTCCTTCTGCAGTGGGCAAATAGCAAGAGCTGCCATGTGCCCTGTGTTTGTCCTGCTGGTCTGCACTCAGGTCTGTCAAAGTCCCTTCATACAGCAACACGGAGGAGGTCAAAGCTACCACTGCAGACCAGGAGCTGTGGTGATGACCATGCAGCTGCTCTATGGTGTCAGCAATAACATATCACTACCAATTCCTGAGCCCAGGAGGTCCTCGCACACAGCTCTTTTACCCTAGCTTTGCAAGGAATTAGGTTTTGCATCAAAAGGCCCCTAATTACAATCTAAATGAAGAACTATGGAAAGTGGTGCCTAGGTTTTTGACAGCGTGATTCACAGTGGTTAATTTTGTCCTTTCTATGAAAATGATGTAATTAAGGAAAGCACAGTCAGATCGAGTTTGCCTTGCAGAAAGAAACAGAACTACAGTGACTGAAGCACATAACAGAGCATTGGGAAATCAGCACTCCTCCACAGTTCATGCAATGAAGCACACACAGTGTCAGTTTTGAACTATCTTGCAGTGTATTTTGAATAACACATTACTTATATGCCTGGAATAAAACATAGGAATCTTAACACTACATTGACTTGACTTTATAAGAGGTTACTCATAAAACCTCTTTATCAAACAAATGCATCCAGACTGAAGATTAAGGTTGGCTTTAGGATTTTTTTTAAAAGTCACCACTGCCAAATTTCAACTGTAAGGGAAGGGGTTATATTTGCAGTTTCTAATGTTACTGCTCAGCCTGCAATGAGATTATGGTATTGTTAAATTGAAGGAATTCCTGTTCCGTGGTGTTGTTTTTGGCTGATCCAGAACTGTGGGTTAACTTCATGTGATGCATTTTCTTTAGAACAAATTTCCTTCAATTCATCAGCAGAGGTTCAAGCTGCTCTGCTAAGAGTTTGTGACATTTTTTTGGAAGTGGTTATGAACACGCCAATGAAAAGTTAACAGATTGTCAGGAACACTCCCTTGGGAATGACGTTTCTAATTTTTCTTTATTCTTTATCTTTTGTTTATCCTCTTTTCCCTTTCAAGACTATATCTTTCCAGCCTGCCAAAACTGTTGTGAGTGGCTGCCTGCTTGTGACACAATCCTAGAGAGCTGCAGAAGAACCCAGACCAGGCAAGAACAATCCAGTTACCTACTAGAATGGAGGCCTTAAGCAACAGAGATTTGAGAGCAAACCCACAGTTAGTGGTTACCATAGCCTCTGTTCCTGGCTCTGAGAGTCATTAGATAGCCATTGCCGAATGATTACAATCAGGTATTTCAGACCCAGCCATAAAGATAAACATCAACAACTTATCAGTGGAGCAAGTGGTGCAGAACAACCAGCAGGTCACCTATGGAACTGTCTCTGAACAAAAATAGATGTGTTCCTATGTTTCACAAAGGACAGAAGCAGCCAAAACATGGAGTAAAACTGGAATGAGCTCTCTGACAGAGTCATCTCGATCATGACAAGAGTATGCCATTAAGTGTTTAGTCAGTGGGAAGAGGCATGTGATTGTAGGTAACATAGCTAAGTCATCAGTCTTGGCAGTTATAGAGAAGAAAACAGTATGCTCAGCCAAGAAGTGGAGAAAGATGGATAAAAATAATATGGTGTCAGTAAGAACAGGTAGGGGCAAATTCTTTTTCTTTCAGGCAAAAGAATGTTTGCTATTTATTTTCCCCTGAAGTTCTTTGTATTTTTATAGAAACAGACCACTTAGAAAAATTCTAATTGGCTCACTTATTACAAATGCCTGTCCAAGTCTTTTCAAATCCATTGAGAGAGGCAGAGAGGACTATTAAGAAGAAAAAAAACAACGGAAAAAGTCAATGAATGACCCTTGTCATATAGCCTTGTTCAAACATATACTTTCCTTAACAAGTGCAGTAAACTGCAGCTTTGAATTGGATACGGAAAGAAATATCCCCCCCGAAAAGTTAGATTTAGCTCAGCCGTGAAAACTGCTCTCTTTCATGTGCCAACAACAGGAATACAAGAGCTTCACATTTCCCTTTTATATGTTTAACCTTTGACAAAAAGGTTAAACACTTTCCTCACAACTGACTCACATCAGGAAATGCAAGAACTATACTCTCCAGATGAAGCCTGGCTAGCTGCAAAATGCCATGTCAGCGTCTGAGGTGTAGTAAAACAAGGATTCCTTGTGCAGTTCCTAGTACTGCTACAGGGGCAGGAAATGGGTCAGCAAGAGGGTCTTTTCCAGACGGGAGAGAGCTGAAATGGTGACAGGAACAACAAGGAAGTTCGGGGCCAAGGGGTGGGGAATTGGCTCCAATTTCAAACATCTCACTGAAATCTATTTTAAATGCATTGATGTACTAAAATCCTCCTAGAAACATAGCAGGAAAGCTTACAAAACATTAAATGGAGTATCTATGAAAGCCTTCTGTGTTTTCCATTCTTTGCCTTACAGATCTCTTAGGGCCAGATTCTCATCTGGTGTCAAAACACCGAATTCCCTTGTCTTGGCTGATGAACGCAAGCTCAGTTTGGCTGGATGTGTTGGTTTATTCATCAGAAGACTCTTGAACCATGGCAGCTCCCAACAAAGCCAACCAAATCTGCAAGTACTTAGTACCTGTGAAATTCAGATCTGAGGACCACATGGTGCCACTGATTCTTACTTACTGTCCTAACAGGGTAGAGATGTCATCCAGGTTAAACACAGGCCCTGGGAGGTGGGACAGAATTGCCTGTGGATTGCTGAGGGACAAAGGCTGCAGGAAATGAGGAAGTGCTGGGCACTGACCTCTACCCAGGGTGAAGCATAAAGAAATGATCAGAGGTGAGTCCAAGAGTGACTCCCCAGCTTAGTATTTGGAGGGGGCCACGTACACAGGTAAGAGTGTGTCCACAGGACCCAGCATAGGAAGACCCAGAAGTGCAGTTCTTCCAGTTGCAGTATGCTGGGGAATAAGAGAAGGAAAGAAATGGCTATGAATGTGGCAATCAGCATCTGGAAGTAAGGTCTGCCTGCATCCATGGACAGACCATGGCTGGTATGCCGGTCGGGCAACAGAGATCCTAAAAAAGTCTTGGTGGGGGTAGATGGTGCTTCTCCCCTTCCCTACGGCATACTCTTGGAGGGAAAGGGCATTGCAGGTTGTGAAGAACCAAGTGCTGTTTTCAGGAGCAGACCCTCTCTGTGGTGACCCCTGAACAGCAAATTTACCATCTGCCCCAACTTAATCCCTCTGCTCCAGCCCCCCCGCCAGATCAGCCTTCTTCATTCTACATTTTGATTTGACTCATTCTTTTCTGGCAGGAGAAAACCCACTAGAAAAAAAAAATCATAGGGCTTTAGGACTTCTTGCTCTTCCAGGCTTCCTAGCTGCTCCACCTTTCCCTGCTGCTGGCAACCAACCCACCCCATTGCCCTGCTCATCCCTCTCGTGACATCATATGGCCTTGTGCTACCCATGCTTTTGGCAGCACCAGCAGGAAGCAAGACACAGGGGAATGCTCCTCTTGCCTGAAGCATGCATTTTAGGGCAGAAGGGTGAGCTGGCACCTCTGCTTGGCCCAGGACACTAAAGCTCTTGAAAACCACAGCACAGTGTAAGGAGCTTAGGAAATGGTTGTGGCCAAGTTCCCGGTTCCCTTCTGCACAGTAAAGCAGTTGTGAAACTCTCCGTAGCACAGCACAGCATGGGATGTTGTCCGGGTGTTGTCCAAAAGCATTCCCTTCAAGACAATGTGCAGAAAGGATGTGAGGAAGAGGCCGTTCAAGGACTCTCTTGACTCAGAGGGAACAGAGCTGCTTGTCACAGCAACCCAGAACCCTTCAGCCAAGTTGGTGTGGGTGCAGGCTTCACAGCATATCAGGGCACAGATATAGTGCCTCCTCTGTACTGAGGGTACAAGGAGGTGATCCGAAACCACGAAATCAAATCAGAATAGAATCGGATCTGAGGTGTGATCAGTCCAGCATATCTAGAGAGTGACAACACTCTAGTACCTGCTGTCCTGAAGGTCTATCTCCTGATTCCTTCATTATATGGGCAGTATAGCAAAGGGTAAATCCTAGCTCTGGAACCCTGTGGGACTTCTCCCACAGTTAAGAACAAATTCACTTTAAGGGAAGTAGAATCTGGCTCTTAATTAGTGATTCAATTTCCCTCCAACACCAAAGCAAAATAAACCAAAAAGGAGCTCTTCTACATCTGAAGAGTATTCAAAAATCCAGAGTCTTCTTGGATGCTGGGATGAAGAGGGTGAAGAGGTACTGCCAATGCACCGATCTGCAGCACATGCTGTACCGATGGATGCAGCCACCACCTCAGTGTCACCCGGGAGACCCACCACTGCAGTAACCTACTGTGTTTACAAAGAGCAGCGAGGACTGTGGCAACCAGCTCATCCCAAAATCATCAGACACCCGGGCTCCAGCATTTTGGGGTCAACCGTGCCCATCCTGCCCCTCTCACAACAAACCTTTCAAGTCCAGTATTTTACATCAAACCCACAGCATCTGCTCCAGAAATCGTCATAGAAACACGCCATTTGCTGCAGCCTGGTATATGATGGTAGCTGGCACCAGGTGGCGATATCATTACAAGATTAGCAGTGATACCACGAAATAATGTTGTAGTAGAGGTGTCAAAATTATTACCTAGACACTTCTGTGTATCATTATCGGTCAAAAATGAAAATTTTATCACTCTAGCAACTGCCTGATCTGACGCACTGACTTTCTGATCCTCTGTAACAGGATGGGTTTGACCTTTAAAAGACTAAAAAAGGCAGGATACGTCAGTGTGGGATAATTGACAGCTTTCAGGAGTTTGAGACAGATTCTGGGTGGGTTTGCTCATGTTTTTGTGTGCGCACATGTGCGTGTGTTTCAAAGAGTAGGAATAACTTGTGAATGGGCAGAAAGAACTCCTGCCCTGCTCATGGGAATGGCAGACACTGTGCATCACTCTACTTTGCAACCCTTCTCCACTGGGGGAGAAGGGGAAAAAAGAGTGGGTAGAACAGGCATGTAGGGGCTGACTCAGTGAACAAATGTTCACTTAGTGGAACAAACAGAAGAAAGTAATAAGACAGTTATGAACGTCTCAGCTTGCTGACCGGAATAGTTGGCACCAAGTGCTCAGACCGGCACTAACGGACCTCCAATTCAGGATCAGGAGCAAACAGACCTCAGGCCTGTTTCTCCTCTCATCAGGAGTAGCACATTAAGTCAGCAGAGCTATTCTGACATACATTCCCATATCTGGATGCCAGATTGGAAATAAGTAACACATTTTTAAGAGTGAGAGTGAGTAACCATTGGAACAGACTATCAGGGGAAGCAGCAGATTCTCCATCTGAGCCCAAACTGGATGCCTGCTTTGTGCAGGCTGTGTTTTAGTGAGACATACAAAGCCCACTGCAAGGACAGCAGTCTCTTGTCTGTGATTAGAGAACATACTATTCAATCTGGCTCTTAATTTTATTTATCAGTAACAGCCCGAGCAAATGAAGGGAGAACTGCATTATTGTTTCTCAAGTGGGTGCATGAACCAAGCTTCTGGTGTAAATACCTGCAATGCAGGATTCAAAGTTAATTCGCATTAGCTCACCTAACCTGGTTATAATACCGGTGAATTAATTCCCTTTTTGGAATGAGTACCTTTGCTCTGTACTGTGATTGTGAATAACCAAGATCAAGCCTAATTTACAGGCAAAATCTATGACCCCAACACTTTGTTTTTCCTATTGCATTTCTGCTGGTTAATCCCACTTAAGATTCCAGCCAACTTGCAAGAGATGGACAAAAACCATTCAGGTAGAATCTGCCTTTCTGCAATAAAGTATGATCTTCGAAGTTGAAAATAGGTAACAGTCATCCAAAGATTCATTTGCACATAATCTCTTCCAGACAGCAAAGCCTGTGAGCTAGTTTAAAATTACTTCTCATCAAGATACCCATAAATTTCTCCGCAAACAACTAATATAGTTCATAAATGTTTGTCTGTGTGTCCTCAGACACATACATTTATCTCCAATGAACTGTGGTACAAGAGTATCCAGTGAAGATGGATCTATGCTGTTGTAACTGGTGATAGGGAAAACCGATCCAGAAAACTTCATCAGCTGAGTTTTGTAACAAGTTCTAGATGAACCAACTTTTGATAAATGGGCTACCTTGTGCCTATGCTCTCATTCTTCTTAAGCAACAATGAACATGCCACCAGCCATAAAGTTTTGTATTAGTTCAATTAATTCTAGGATACTAGTACATAGAAGAGCTAAGATACAATATCTCTAAATGGTGACATTATATTCTTGACGTTTCATCATTATCCATTCAGTATTCGTTGCAATGCATCTCATCTTGATTAATGCAGTGTATATTCACGAGGATCTCCCTTATATTAAAAGTATTATAATTCACAATTGGCATAACTAATTGGAATATGCTTCCTTTTTCAATCACATACTCCACACATTACAGAAATATACAATGGTCTTTTTGTCTGCTCACTAGTAACTTGCATAAAAAGAATAGACCAGAACTCTGTTTTTTGATATAAAGGAGATGAAAAGCTTATTTTCTCCTGCCATTTAAATACATGGATGGCTATGAATAATTCGTGAACTTCCTGTAGACATATGTGCAGATATCCACTGCCAAACATCACTGAACATAATAAAAGAACTATCCTGTTCTGAAAGCAGTGGTCCAGAATAGTCCCAAGACCCCTCACTGGGCTGTATGCAAGAGGACCCAGCGAACTAGCCTGTTGTGGCCACTCATCAACAAGCTCCATTTGCAGTCACTGTGCCTCTCTACCCCCTGTCTAAAACCACTGAAACTATTTGGGATCTCTGCTGCCTTCCACCTGCAGATCTTAACCTAAAAGACAATTTCTTTGCTGCTCCAAGGCGGAAAAGCCTGACTCCCCAAAGGAGTGACTGCAGTGCAGCAGGCCGAACAGCTTTCCCCTGGCACCAAAGAGCCCAGTATGCCAGTACTGGCGCTCAGGTAGTGCTGACTCCTACCAGAACCTCAGCTTTGGGCCCCAAGATATTAGTGCTTTTTCAGATTTTAGATCAGATATAAATCTACATAACACACCTCCTTCAGGGATTAAGTCAGTTGTCATGATCAATATGGTGAATGGGCCTAATTTTTGGTCCTTGTTTTATATAGTGCTGCAGAAAACGGACTCATAATTTCTAATCCTGCCTGCACACTTGCAGTCTCTTGGGTGGTTGCCCCTTTTCTTGAATAGTGTGTTTTGTTTTGTGTCAAACAACAAACACAAACTAAACACCTCCTCACAGTGCTTCACAGTTTTTCATCTCCTTTTCACTGAACAGGATTTGAAAACACTGTTTCAAACCCATTTTTGACACACTCTTGCACTGCACCAAAGTTAAATGCTAAGTTCCCTGGGGTAGGCACATACTTGTTCTCTTTTCAGTTAGTGGTGCACTTTGTAAAGCACAAACAACAGCCAGCTATTTCAGTAGAGCAAAGCTTAAGCTGTGTTTTCCTGGAAAAATACATTACCAAGCAGTAACAAACACAGCTGCCTGGTTTTTGTTTTGGGTCAGATGGTAGGAGAACTGAAATTAATTCAGTCTCCAAGATTCAAATCCTGAATGAACATGGATAATATGAAAATATACCACTCAGTGAATTACAGTATATGTTCATTTTTCACTGCCTCTCTTTTATGGACAAATTCTACGTCCTATTACACCAATGTAAATTCATAGCACTAGTGCTGATGTTGGTGGGCTTGCACTCAAATATAGCTTTGTATATCAAACTGGGGTATGGCCCTCCATCCAAAGGTGAAAGGCATGGTATGAAAAATGCCAGGTACTTAATAACAGTAGTGTGCCTACAGTGTCATTACCAGCTGAGCTAATATGCATTTTTAAATTTTTTGAGGATGATCTACTAATAAAGCTTTTAAATATATTTTTAAGCCGTGAGTTAAAAAAATTGACTTTTTTTTAGTATTTCTCCTCAATATTATGAGAAATTTGCTCAATATCCAAGAGAAAAGCACTGCCCTGCTCTGCGCTGTATCCCCACAGATGCACTACTGTGGGCTAGCCAACTGTGTGATCTCATGGACAAAGCCTGAGGATCCCAGCAGCCAGACCCTACTGCCCCCCGCCACGACCTGACCCTCTCTCACCTCAGTCTGATGATCTCTCCACCCTGCTCCCTTGGCCCTACCTAAACTTCAAGCTGGGAAAGTACCAGTGTTTGGGGCAATCTCGAAAGTAAGTCTCAGGAAGGGATGGAACAAAGCCTTTGTCAAACCCTTTCCTGGGACTGACAAGTGTATGTTTTCTGAGCACCGCCTGCTTGGCCAGGGCTTGCCTCCAGGAGTCATGGCCAAGCTCTTGCTATGCTGGCAAAGCCTCTTGCAGACACTTGTCATACAATGACTAAAGGAGTTTCTCTGAAAGTATTGCTACATCAGGATGCCTTCCACCCCACGCTTCCCGCTAGCAGCTACTCTAGCCAAATATCGTAGTACAAACCTGACCTCAATCTATCTGCTTCTTCCCATGAACACAACAGCAATCACTTACAGCTTTTTCCTCTATGATGTAAGAGAGATGAGTTGTGCTCAGAGTCCTAGGCAGGAGTCTGATAACAGGAGGCAACAGACCCTCAGTATCACCAAGTAGAGGTATGTGTGGTGGGACAGTGGCACAGACAATGTAAAGTTACCCTCTCTAGTGCAGCTGCTCCACTTGAGACTCAGACCTGAAATCTCTGGGGTGTTGCTGTAGAATATCCAAATTGAGCTGTTAATTGAAGAGGGTGCATTATGCTCCAAAACCCTCACCTCAACAAGAAAACCCATCCTCTTGTTCTCTGTTCCGCTCCCACCTTGCCCTATCTTCACACCTTTGGCTACTTATGTGAAGTCAACAGCTAAGTCATCCTCTGTGAGGATGTAAGGAGGTAATTTTCTTTCTGTACTGGTGGTGGTTTTTTTTTTCCTGTTTGGAACTGCCCTTGCCATTCTGCAGACAAGTTCCCAGCTCCAAGAGAACAGTGCATGCCTGCTGTGGGTGTTATGTGAACGGAAATTATGTGGTTTGGATTTTTACGTGAGAATTCCAAGAGAAGGCGAAATGTTGCAAATAACCTCCATAAATCATTTTAAACAAAGCTCAGGAAATGCCATAATGATTTAGCTGGCAATATCTAAAAAGAGGTTCACACTGTTCTCTGAATCCTGGTAAGTAAGAATGTTTGCTTAAGATGTAATTGAAAAAGTACTGCATTACCGTTTGCATTTTCCATCTTGTATCTCCTGTGCAGGCACAGCTCACTGCTGGCACCTCTTAATTTGTATTGTGCCGTATTTCTTCACCCAAGAAGCAGTCCCTTTGGGGCTGCAGAACAAATGGCCGGAGGGAAATAGGTACCAGCTAGAAAAAGGCTGGGAAAGGCTGGAGTGAAAGACTGCTGACATCTATAGAGCTGCAGAGTTACTGCAGTTTCCTTTGCCCCTCACTTAGTCATTCAGGCTGAGAAACGACAACCCTTTCCTCAGTGTGGGATTCCACACTTAAAACACCAGGCTGGCTATTTGCTGTCCTCTACTGCCTCACACATTTATTTATGTCACTGCAAAATCCTGCCTAACCAGATTACTGTTTTTTTGATAAATGCTCCTTGGAGGTGGATAGCCAGACAGTGAAGAACCAGGCTTCTTTAGTCCAAATCAGTGATGAGTGAGAATTGGTTGGGAAGGAGATATATTCTGTACTGTAAAATACTAGTTTTAGTAAACAAATTTAAGGAAACAAAGTCAATATTACCAACCAGAGATGCAGTTTCAGGGCAGCAGCAGATGTCTTGTTGCCATCAACCTTTGTCATCCAAAGTCATGCTGGAAAGAGCTATGGAAAAAAAAAGAACAAAATTTGGAGAACAATAGAAAAATCTGGGAGTTTGTGATCATACCCCCTACCAATCTTCCACGAGGCTTAAAGATAGGATAATGGATGAGCTGTTTTGAGACCATATACAGTTATACAGTTCTCTCTTGCCTCACTGGTTTAACATGAAGAAAACAGTAGTGTACTGTCAAATCTCTCTACCTACTTGTCTCTCAGGTAAGTATTATACCATTCAATAAAAGCTCACTTTTCTTCACAAACAGATAAATCTTACTTATTTAATGTATAAAATCAATACAAGGACATCCTACATAAATTCCAAGGAGTTAGAAATTACTTATTTACCTACTTATGACTATTTTTACTTATATTTTTATTACTTATCTGCCCCAAGAGGACTGGGGCTCAAATACATCTGTTTAGTGAGAAATGGCCTCAGTCTGATGCTGTTCTACAAGACAAAGTCAGAAGGAAGAAATATAATCATCCTTTTTTTTACCAGTAGGAACTGAAGCACATGGTAATTTGCTCATACACTCCGAAAGTCTGTGTCAGACCTGGAATTTTAATTTAGATCTCTTGAGTCTCTGCAGTGCCATTTCTAATGTCTCAGTGAAAGCTGACTTGAATTTCTGTCACATTTCTGAAGGCACCAGGCCTTAGACAGGCCTCCTTCAGCTTCTGTACATGACTGCAATGCCTCAGAGAGTTGTTCTGAGTGACAGGCAGCACTTTCTTTCTCTGCTGGCAAGATAAGTGTGTTTATTATTTTCTCAACCTGTGTTTTGGAAGGTTACTTATGCAGGCTTAGAAGTTCACATGTGACTCTTCTGTGCCAGTCCTCAGAGTCATGGTCCCTGCTGCTGAATATTTGCAATGCTCTTTTGATCCACAGCTTTGAAAAGAGATCTATCAGAGGAGAGGGGGAACTGCCACAGCTGCCTTTTCACTAAGTATTTATTTATGCTTATAAAACCAGATAAGAAAGGCACCCATCCTGTGCCCTAGGCACTCTTGATCATTATTTAAAAGCACAGCACAACAGAAAGACAAAACCAGTAGACACACACAGCAGCAACCTTTGCTTAGAGCCTACATCAAAAGTGAGAAAGTAATACGAAAGAGGAAGAATATCCAGACCTCCACAGTAAAAAAACCCCCCCCCACCACCCACTAAGAAACAGCTATGTTTCCAAAAGCCCTAGAATTTGCCAACTCCTGCTTTGGGACCGAATCACAACCGGCTGGGGAGCTCTGCACAGAGACAGAGTAGAAGTATGCAGGTCAAGCAGTCCCTGGACCATCCAGAATGTGGTTTACCTATGCAAATAAAAATTGCCAATACTTTTTCTTGACAACTGACGAGCTTATCAGAAATTCTGACTTGGAAAGCTCAAGCAATTAGCACATGATTGGTCATGAGTATCCACAACTCTGTATAAAAATCCCTCTCTAGCTCCTCTCTCTTGCTCATGCTCCTCAAGTTACCAGGGACAGCATATAGCAACTTCACTATCTCTATTCTGATCCAGTGCAACAGCATTCAAACACAGGACATGACCATTTACTTTAATGTCACTCTGCGGAAAAAAAAACACCCACAAAAAACCATTGACAAATGTCTTTTCCCCCTCCCTCTCCTTCTGAGGCTTTTCTAATCGTTCAATGCCATTCACCAGAGGCTGTTGTTTTCTTCCAGGAGGTGACAGCTGCCTTGAGAGAGTATTCCTGAAGTACCTTAAGCGGCTTTCAGAGGAAGCTGTGACATTTAGATGCAGGCAGAACAAACCAGGAGGTTTAGAACACCCCGCTGTCGGGAGAGCTGAGAGCTGGGCACAGAGTGCCTCAGGACACAGAATTACAGCCTTCCTCAGTTGGGAGGCAGGAATTGAGAACCCATTTTCAAATACATTCCAGTGAAATCCCAGCCACTCCAGTTGAGATTCTTTTCCTTCCTGCAGCTGAGTTGGCAGGCAAAGACTAAACCTTGGACTGCAAGAAAATTCGCTATTTGCTTCAAGAACCATGTCCTTGTTCACATTCTCCTTAGATGTTCATTTTCTAGGAAGGTCAGATTGGTTTCTGTAGGTTCTGTGTGTTCTAAGCAAGCTCTTTGAAACATCTCTGCATTTGACACGTTGGAAAGTATTTGGACGACATAAAGGTTCACTGAATTTACTCTTATTAGCCCTATATAAACATCTCCCAACTGATGACCAACTCCCCTTTAGGAAGATGGGCACAGTTTGCGAGTCACTGATTTAGGATTTGAAAGGTATTCTCCTGCTAAGAATATAGATTAGCTTCAGGCATCATGAACCACTTACGCCATGGGTCTGTACCAGAGCCTGTGACAGCACTGCAGAGGAATTTTGCGTTATCAATTCTTTCCCTCACAACGCACAACCATTTCACCCCCTCCAGGTCTGCAAACACATACTAGCACTGTTCTTTCATATTTTGCGCTCTTACATGTGTTCTGCCACATGTTTTATTGGATTCCACCCTGACATTGCTAGCGTTTACATGAACATGGTGGACAAAGGGATTGCCTTAGTCTTCTGATGCCACCAGCCCTGGCCTTTGCTCCTTCTCGCCACTAAACTTCAGGTTGTTGAGCCAAACGGGAATGGTTCCAAGGCACATCAAGGTTAATTTGCACATGTGTCCGACACTGTGGTGCCTCACGTGAACTGCAGTACAGCTGCCTTGTGCTTCCTCACCTTTTGGTCCCAACTGTCTGAGATCTCCTGTTGATAGTGTATGGACATAGGATGGACACAAATAACACAGTATGCCCTGGGACTCACCTGACCCCAGGCAATTTAGAGAAACCCAATGGGTTCGCATGACAGTCCCAAATTATTTAGGTGACACAGAGACAAGTCAAACCGAATGCAAATCAAAATGTTCCTTTTCTGTTCAGGAAACTAAATACAACCAATTTATCTTGGGAATACAGAAATATCTGAGGCCTCCATTTCCTAACCAGCATTTATTGGAACTTTTCAACCCACAGAAAGAAAAACATATCAATATTATCATGTTTGGCCCAATTCCTGATAAACACAAATTTTCAAATACCAGAATTTCATGTGGGACAAAATGCTTACATTTATTTGCGCTTTTACTGCAGAGAGGGGGAAAGAATCCTAAGCATAAATATATCAACCTCCAGATTAGTTCTGCTTTCAGATGGAGGCATAAAGAGACTGAACTCTGACTGATCCAAGGACAAAAAAAACAGTAAGTCACCCAAATTACTCTCAGGAGCCAGGAATTCTGACTCTCTGTCCACTGCTGTAATGATTAAATGATGATGCCAGTCATGATAAAAACCATATAGCAGGAGAAGGTGGGCGTTAGAACACCTGTAATTGGCAACAACTAGGCTAATCATATATAGTCTGTGTAATCCAAATACTTAAAAAAATACTTTCTCCAACCCACACAGGAAAACTGTATCACTCTATACTCCTACGATGCATTGTACTATATTTCTTCTTGTTAAAACTGTATCAACAGTTTGTGTAACACTCTTACTAACACATTCTTAAGTTAGAAAAGGAAGTGAGTAATAATGCAAGCAAGAGCATCTCTTGTGTTGATTTTGTGTTTACATGCAATATATAAGTAATATGTGTCACTACTCCAAATCAACAAGAGAGATACTAGATTGCTTGATTCCTGGGTGGCATTAAATTTAAACTGAAGGTCACTCTTTTGTTGCTCTCCTGCTCTCAGGGACATTGCATCAATAAAAATAAACAGGACTTCTGTGTTGTAAAAGGGTTAATGTCCAGAGAATTGACATTTAAATGAATGGATTAAAATGCTGTAGATGTAACAAACACAATAGATCTCAGATAGAATTTACTTTGAAATATGGATCTAGTCATGCCTCAGTACTGCTTCAGGCGAGTCTCTCACCATCACATTGACACAAAAACAGGGAAGGCAGCTTTCGGTTGATATTTGGCAAATAAACAAAAACTTAACTCTTTTGTTTCCCAGTTGTTGAACTGTTCCAATAGTTACTTGAATTCAAACAGCTCTAGCCAGTCACATGAAGAACACGGAAAGAGCTTTAGGCCTTTCGAGACTTAGTCCACTCTGGATATAAAAAGACAGAACTTGCATCAGCTCCAAAAAGAATTTCCTTGGCTTATGCAATGGACAAGTGTGACCTTAGAACATATTTGTTTTATATACTAAGTCAAATATATGCAGGTATGAGCTCAGAACAGCACCTTTGAAGTTAGGGCCTGGGTTCAAGAGGTTGAGGAGTCTGTAAGGCAGACTTTGTCGACAGCCATACCATCTCAATAAATTACAAAAGTTCAAAGTAAAGTAAGCTCTGAAGAATTCAAGAAAGAAACCCCAGTACTTAATATCTTTGACCCATCATTTAGGTTTAGAAGGGATTTTCCTGTTACTTCGGCTAGGAATGCTGATATATTTGAATCTTCAGTGACACTGATACACAAAATAGTACCACAGTCTCATCATGCAATGCCCTATCTTGACCCTCCAGACCAGGAATGAGACAGAGTCTTCAGGCTGTGAGGACTTTTTCTCCCCTCATATACCACCCATTCCACAGATCTTGCTGGAAGCTGAAATCTCCTCATCCAGGACTTCAGCAAAACGACCACATTGGAGCTCCTCCTCCCTTAGATGCTGTGCCTCACCATAACCCTCCACCCTTCCTTCATCCATGACACCCTGGCATCCACAGGTAGCCAGTGCCTCAATAGCTATGGAAACTCTGAAACTTCATGGAGAAGATGGAGGCACATTCCAAGAAAAAAGAGCTATTTCCCATTCCTTCACCACCTTGTTGCTAGAACTGAGAGGCCAAATGGCTCTCTTGGATGGTTCAGAGCATTGCCTAAGCTCTGGAGAGAAGGAATTGTTGGGAGGTAAAAGCAAGAGAATCTATATGGGTTCAGTCAGAGTAGGATCAATCTGGGTCACAGAGAACACAATACAAGGATACTGCAATACTTAAGAAGTGCTGTCGCTTCGTGCTTTTGGTACTGTTTTAAATCACATACATTTAGATTCAGGATACTTGAATTCCTACCATCTACTGTGAACTACCTCATGTACCTCCTCTTGCTTCTGCTTACACCTTACCCAGGCCAGAGGATCCATGGGTAACTGCAGCTGTTTGTTACAGCTGTGCAACACTCCTCAAGTTAGGAGGATTGAAAGCATTCAATTAAGAGTTAGCCCACCATATGCTAATACAATGAGAGCAGCATCTGATATATTTTTCTGTCCTACTTCAGTTTTTGTCTCATATTCCCCTGCAGCCAAGCAATTCAAACCCATTATAATGGTGTGGGGAAAAAAAAAAAAGCCAAAACCCCTAAACATTTAAAATCATGAACTGTTGTTTCATTTTGCTCTCCTTCTGGGTTTCGGTTCTTGAGGACTCAGACAAGGAGAAAAATTCATTTTTACTTTAAAAGTTAAAGTTCTTACGATGTAGCTATGGTTTAGCCATAACAGCATCAAATGCTGCCAGACCTGCAGTAAAATGTTGCAGTTTCTTCAAACTGCCTTTGAATTCTGTCATATCCCTAGTATTGACTCAAGGAAATGTCTCTCAGTCATTTCCTGTAGGGCAAAACCTCCGCACAAAGATTCCTCGCACATCAATAGCTAATCAATGCAACACCTTCCTGAGGCAAAGCTTCATCACTATTCCACAGAGAAAAGAATGATATGCTGAGAGATTAAGACTCAACCCAATTATCATAGAGTCACAGAATGGTTTGGGTTGGA
The DNA here is from genome assembly GCF_000690775.1 of Eurypyga helias. NCBI lineage: Eukaryota > Metazoa > Chordata > Aves > Eurypygiformes > Eurypygidae > Eurypyga > Eurypyga helias. Next base: position 9,842 of record NW_010245335.1, on the reverse strand, counting down.
AGGGACTTTAAAGATCATCAAGTTCCAACCCCCCTGCCGTGGGGACTGATGACATTAACAATGGGTTCCTGCACATATTTTATAAATAGTATTCTAGAAAAATGATTAGTTTCCTCTTGCAAACTGCGTATCTACACAAGAAATATGCCAAAGTTGCACTTGAAAACTGTCATCTGACATAGGCTATTGCTATTCAGGTTTTTTTCATTGTAATTCTTCATTACTAATATCTTTCAAAGAGGGAAAACTTAATTCATAAGTTCCCATATGTCAGAAATCGGAGTAACTTTTGAGCACTGCCTGATGAACCAGGGTTTGTCACAACAGGCAGAAAGCAAGGGCTCTGCTGCTGCTGGCAGCTCAGTAACGCTAAATGACGACGAGACTGGGAACGAATATCAACTAGAAGAATTCCAATAAAAAGCTTGAAAACAGCTTCAGGTGCCAGACAAAGCAGTCTTGCAGAGCATATGCCAACTTCTGATGACTACATACAATATGCAGGTCCTTGGTTTCTTAAACAAGTTATTTTCAGCAAAGGGATCTCTCTCTTGTCTTTATGTTACCTGCTGTGACATCCAAGTTAAAATTCTTAGCTGACTGTATGCCCTGAAACCTAATTAAACCAGAGACTAATCTCATCTTTTTCCAATATACTGAAGACATTTTTTAAGACATCAAGATACTATTAAAACCAAAAAAGTTATTTTCTATGGTGGTGATCTCTTAGAAATACAGTACCAAACTAACTCTGCTCAAGGTATTGGTCATAATGCCCTGATTAGTTTGACTCCTTTGGTTTAGCATTTTGGCTTGACATATAGTGAACCCTTGGGACCACCAATATTAATATACATCATACACATATTCACATGCATGTATTATGTACAGCCATAATTGCTGGTATATACTGGTAATGGATGAATTTCAGTAACAAAGGGTATTTATTTATCCCAGACACATGGAAAGCTTAGGAAGTATCACTGAAATTATTCTTTTCTGAATGAGTTACCTGAAATCCCATGATTTCAAATATTTCTGACCTTGGCAGGACCATTCTAAGTCAGAAGACACTTTCTATGACACATTTTTCCATGTGACTCTTGGATCAAATGTACATGCGGTCTCTTGCTACCGGAGCTTGTATTTCTATTCCCAAAGATGATTTTTGACATTAATTTTCTTCAGTGTGGAGCAACAGGACTATTAAACCACAGAGATAAACAGGTAAAAATCTTTACCCATACGCAGCTATATAGACTCCAGCTCTCCCAAGTGTCTATCAGTTCTGCTTAGCAGCAAGGCTTGCTGTGAAACACTTGTTTACTAATATTTGCGAGACTACAGCAGATGCACAAAATCAGCTAGGCTACAGTGAACACTGAGAAAGGGCAGCTGATTGCTTAATCTAGAGAGAGAGATTTTGTTAGAAACACAGCTAGCTGTTTACTGGCATGGAAATTTTTGTAGTCAAGAGGCAATACTCCCTATAGTGATAGCCTTTCATTTCAGATTTGTGCTTTTGCCCCCCTTCATTCCATCTGAAATCATAGCAGCTGAAGCTAGACTATAGATTTTTACATATAGGGAGATCTGGCTCATGATTGCTGTTGGTTTTGCCAAAACTTCTGTGATTTGTCTATTTGTATGTAAAACATGCAACAGTAAGAATGCAAAAAGCATGTAGAGCCAATGTTTTCAATGCTAGATGTAGACAGAAGGGATCCTGCAGAGGTCAAATGAGTCTAGGGATAACTGAGGATCCTTAATGCTTTGGGAAGCTTGACATGTATCAAAGGCTAACATTTTGAAGTCAACCGTATACATCTCACTGATCTTTTTATGGTTAGGCTTCCACTAATGGTAGCAGCCATTAGTCCTTTTTCTTGTTGGTCAATTTTCATGGGCTGTGAGTGTGACATACTGTACTTCTCCATGGATTGCATTTCTGCTAGCAAAACAAAGATGCCTTTTAGCACCTAAAATCCAGCCCATGTAGTTTCATGTTTTTGTAAGAGTCTTGCTTCCTTTGCTATAATTAAGCCCTTTTGGGTCAGGGTAGAAAACTACAATCCTAGCCTCAGGAATTTACTATCCAATTTAGAAAAAGATACTTTAATCAGTGATAAAAAATATCAGGGGAAAATGGAGGAAGAACAATACAGGTGATAAGATCAAGCAATTACAAAGCTAACAAAATTATTTTGATTCTAGAACTCCCCTATCAAATCTTAATACCTAATATTTTCTTAAGCTTTTTTTCTACCATTTCTAAATCATCCCTGCAGCAACTGAGCAATCCTGAACTCATAGGAGTTCCAAAAGTGAGTTTGAAATTTTAAATGCACTGCATTTGTAGATTCTGACTTGAACTATCTCCCAGAACACGATAGGGATGATGCACAGCATGCCCACCAATTTCCTTAAGCAACCTTAAGTTGAGCAGTTACTAATACCAAAGGTCCCAAAAATACCAGCTGCTTTTGAAAACATATGCGTTGTCTATTTTATTTTTGTTCCTTCTCATATTCGTACATGAAATGGTCTAAAGCTTTTCCACTGCTCATTATCAAACCATTTTCAAAACTGTACATTCCCAAGGTATCAGAGCACGTGTTCTCTCCTGCCGCAAAGGTACCTTTCATGCTGTACCGCAGAGGTCTGCGGGCATGATCCCCCGAAAACACGCTGCCATCAGCGTACTTTTTGTCCTCAAACAAGGAATAGCAAGCTGCCATTCTGATTTCCTGAGCCATATGCTTCGGCACCTTGAAAGCATTCAAGCCAAGACTTCTTTTGCTTTTCCTGAATCTCTAAAGTGAGATAACCTCACAGTCCCAATCTTCTGGATTTTTTATTTCTGACTTCCGTGCAAATTGAGGTTTTTACCTCAAGTAGAAATCATGCTTCCAAAGTTTTGAATATGACCATGTTAGCCTTCTGTAGTGTGCAATTATCAAAATACCTGCTGGTGACACAAGCAGAGAGAGGGGAAACCCCAGGACATACACCATATGGTGGCAGGGACAGGAGCAGAAACAGCAATTACTAATTAAAACAGTTCTTCATGGTTTCAAAATGGCTTTTCCATGAAGTATTAGCAACTGCTGGCTAATCCTTCCTCATGACTGCTTAAGTCTGAATAAACACATCTCTTTCTCAACTTTGGGGAAAGTTTGTTGTTTTGTTGGGGGTTTTTTTCCTCCTTCTGCCTTTTTTAACATTTGAAATGTACAAGTATTATAGTAACCATGGTATCCTGATGACATAATGGTTACCATGAGAACAAAGCTGAAATAGTGTCATCAGAGCCCCTTCTCTCTGCTGTGTGTGGAGTTTTATATTTAATAGAGATGGCCAGACTGCTGCCACTCAGCCTGGCCAATTCTATCCTGCTTCACTTGGGTTTCAAAGCTTGTAAAAGCCAAGCTGTGCTGCGCTGCTTCCTTCTACCCTAGCACAGTTAGTTTTGCTTCAGGGCAGCGGTGCCACCAGCGTATATCTGCATAGCAGTCAAGTAAGAGGATAACTGTGGCAGATTTCCCTAAGACAGTGCATTTGTCATGTCCCTAGGACATACTCCAGTATAGCCTTTGGCCATGTGTAACGTGGCTGTTCTTGGTCTTCGCTTGCCAGACAAACCAGATTTGAGATCATGTTTACTTAACTGTGGTAACCTATGCAGGGTCTCCCAGTGCATGATTGTCTGTGGTCCAGTCCTGCAATAACCCCTGCCCCTAGAGCACTTTGTACCTGCAAAGGGATCCTCTTGCTTTGGGGGGTACTAGCGAGGGCAGAGATACATCACATCCAGTGAAGCAGGCACCAAGACTCAAGACAACACTGTGACTCAAGTTGCTCACGATTCATCTTTAGGAGTGTTCTTGAGTGCTGGCAATTCAAAAATTAGTTCAGATTCTCTGTTACCATCAGTCTGACTGCTCTAAACACAAAGTGCTACCCCTGGGGCCAGCACACCCCATTGCTAAGGGGCAAACAGGCATTGCCAAAACGCTGCACCAAGGGGATAGCTCCAGCTTCAGATAAGCAAAAGCTACTCCCAGTTAGTTTCCTCAGAGAAGCTTCTCTTTCTTTTACTGCAAGAACCGCTGGACATGACTCACTGCATATTGTTTGTTCATTTTGCTATATATATTTCCCAAATGCTATTTTAAGTCGCGTTTCTCCCTTATGCTCCTACCAAGTTTAGTGCACGAAAACAACCATCTAATTTTAATTTCATATTTAACCAAAACAAATGTGGCGTGGCTCTGCTCACTTCAAGAAAGCTATATTGATTTATATCATGCATACAGAGAGAAGAAAAGTAGTCAGATAGGAAGACACAGAGGGTACTACAAAACAAAGGGGCCCACTAAGCAGGCAGCACTGCACACAAAGCTCCCTGCATTCTGCCTGTTTAACAAAATGCTTCCAACCCAAGTCCGTTCCTCCAGATGGGTCACATACATTTCCTTCCTCCTCTAACCAGAATCCACTGCATAGGCTCTTCCTAAAGTTTCTGGCCATAAAGTTTCTATTGTAACCCCTTTTTAGTATCTACTACCTGACTTTTTTACCCCACTGTTTCGCATGGGTCTTCCTGTTTCCTTGCCTTAACCTTACACTCCTTTCTTGGAAAATCAGGATAGAGATTCATTGTCAGAGCCTAACTGCAAAGATTCCCTCTAAAACCATAGTATAATTCAAGTTGGACGGGAGCTCTGGAGGTCATGTGGTCCAATTCCTACTAAAAGCAGGACCAACATGGAAGTTAAATGAGGTTGCTCAGGGCATGTCCAGTTGAGTTCTGAGCACTGCCACATATGGAGATACCACAGTCTCTCTGGGCAGCCTGTGCCAGTTTTTAATTATGCTCACTATGAAAGTAGTCACAATTTCCTTATATTTGATCAGAATGTAGCTTGTGCTACAACTTAAGAGCACGTGCCTCCTGTTTCTTTGCTACGCAGAGTCTGAGTCTGTCTTTACTACTCACTGTTAGGTAGGTGAAGACAGCACTATGACCCTCCCTTTGCCTTCTCTTACACAGGTTAAAAAAGTAATCTCAGCACTCTCAACACCTCTTTGCAGCAGCGTGCTCCAGCTCCTAACCATCTTAGGGGCCCCTCCACCAGACTCTCTCCAGTTTGTTAATCTCCCTCTTGTACAGGGAGACTCAGAACTCCAGATTCAGCGTCACAAGTACCTCAAGGGGGAAAAATCGCTTCCCTCAACTGCTGCCTATGCTTTTGCTAATATAACCTGGTATGCAGTTGGCTTTCATTGCTGCAATGGCTCACTGCTGATTCAGGTTCAACTTGTCATACACTGGGACTCCCACATCTTTTCCTGCAAAGCTGCTCTCTGGCCAGATGGTCCCCAGCTTCTACTGTCACATGGGATCACTCCATCAATCCAAAAAATACAAGACTTCGCACAAAAGCACAAAACTTTACATTTACCTCAGAACATCATGATGTTTCTGTCAGCCCATTCCTCAGCTTCTTGACCTCCCTCTGAACAGCAGCTCTAATTTGGTTTCATTTGTCTAACGAGGGCATAGTCTGCCCCTTCATTTATGTCATTGATAATGATGTTAAACAGCAACAGCCCCAGAGGAACATCACTAACAACCAGTCACAAGATTAATTTTGAATTGTTGACCACTACCCTTCAAGCCCTGGGGTTCAGCCAATTTTTCACCCACCTTGCAGCTCACCTATCATTCCATACTTCCCAATTGTCTACAAGGATGCTACAGGAGACTAAGTCAAAAGCCTTGCTAATGTCAAGGTAAACAACATCTACTGCTTTCCTCTTGTTCCTTGAACTAAACTTTTCAACATACAAGCCAACATGACTGGTCAGGTATGGTTTGCCTCTGGTAAGCCCATTCTTGATGTTTCCAATCACAGTCTTCTCCTTCACGTGCCTAGAAATTTCTTCCAGGCAAATCTCCTTCGTAGCCTTCCCAGAGATTGAGGTGGGACTGACCAGCCTGCAGTAACCCACATCTTCCTTCTTGCCCTTTCTGAAGATCGGCATCACATTTGTCTTTCTGCAGTCACCAGGGACTCCAGTTGCCACAACCTTTCAAAGATTGGAGAAAGCAGCTCTGTACTAACATAAACCACTCCCACAGCACCCTTAGAAGTATCTTGTCTGGTCACATGTGCATTTATTTATAGATATTTTTTACATGAAAAGTAAAATTGTAAAAAAATACAACAGACACAGTAGGGCACAGCTCAAAGTCAAAATAAACATAACTATGTATGCAATAGCTCATATGTATCAAGACAACCCGATAAATGCAGCAGGTTTGGCTAATTTGAGTGAACTGAGCCATTCGGGAGTGAGGCCCAGCGCTGCTGCATTATTTACTAACTGCTACTTTAACTTTGCTACGTTCTCCCAGGACAAGACAAGTGCACTGAGGACTCTTGTTTTATCTCCTATGTTGTCAATGGGACCCTCCTCTTCTTAAAAGGAACAACTGAGTGGCAACAAGAAGGGCGAGAGCTAGAGCTGAACAGCTCATCGTTCTGAAGGTGTTTGGAGAGGGCTTTTGCTGCAATAGCTCCTACTCTCTAAGCCAGAGATCCACAGATCCTCAAAAACCCCACAAAGATCACTTGCAAAGGTGCCTGTGATCCCACAAAGCTTGCTCTTATGTCTAAGGAGAACTAGGCTGGTGTTCAGCCATGGTTGCTAGTGTAGGTCAGCTGTTTTGCTGCAGATGAAATGCAGGGAAAGGAAGCAACCCCACCCATGCACCCCAGGTAACATTCTGACCTCTGTGTGTCTATCTACCTTCACTGACTTTTTAGCTCCAGAAGTCTGATTTGCATTTATGAACCTAAGGTTTAAAAATATGTATCTCTACCAAAGACAGTCTCAAGAGCAGCCTCAACCCACATCCTTCATCGTCAGGAATTTCACCCAAAAAAGCATGTTGTGAGGACCTGACTGCTCTTTGCTGCAAGCAGTTGGAAGGTCAAAAGGGAAATAAACCCTAAAGTGATTTAGAAACCAGCTGGACTAGGTTTTTAATGACTTCCTGAGCCACAAAATCGAACAGACATAGAGCATTAACAAGGACACAAATACAGCAGCGTACTTCCGATGTTACAAATTCCTGGCTATTCCCACCTTAACCCTTACTGCGGATCCTTTACCTGCTCCAACAAGTGCCTCAGACCCAGCTTACTGTAAATGCTTCACCCTCAGCAAGATCAAGCTTTAACCCAAATTTCAGCTATGGCCTCTGCTCTGCAACCATGGATGTTCCGCAACTACTTAGGTAGCACCTTCTGAACACTACTTCAAACCTGGCTCATTAGCTGAGCTTCACCCAAAGCTCAACCCTGATCACAGCTGTAACCCAAAGTCAGCAAGCTCTGCAAGAAGCTACTGCCAGAGTCAACACAGAAGTGCCTAGCACAGCTGGCAATAAACCCAGGTGAGTGGTCACTGAATCTCTAACCTTCACCCTCAGCCTCATGTCTGATGTTAACCTCACCCTTGTCTCACACTTAAACCCTTCCTAACTGTGGTAGACTAGTGATTTCTGCCTTCCCCAGCAATGATTCCCCCTTACTCTCTCCACAGACTCAAGCCAGGGCCTAACCCTGTGGGACCCTAACAGGGTGACAAACACCAGAACAAACCCTAATGCCAGATTGCAACCAGCCTAAACTCAAGCTCGTCATGCCCTCATGGCTCAGCCATATACCCAACCCGAAATGTTAGCCTCTTTCTTTCTGACATAATTTTAACAGAGAGTAGCTGGTTGACTGATTCCAACATGTTCGCTGGAGCCAGCGGTTGGCAGAGTACAGGGTACCCTAATTTTGCTATTCAAAATCAGCTGGGGCAAATTTGGGCTGTTTTTCAGAAAAATAATCAGAGAACCACAAGCAGCAGCACATGTGGTGTTAATGTCATACCTCCTGCACTTTGATAAGCCCAAGAAGCAAAACTGTTTCTTGGAGTAAAGCAGAGAAGCCCTCAACTACTTACTGCTGCTGGCCCCATCCCTCTGCAAAGCTCCTGTGCACCCCACAGCAACGAGCAGCAGATGGCTGGTACAGAAGGTAGGACCATTTGGGACCGAGGAGAGCTAATTCCCTGGTCCACTGCAGTCTTTCTGAACTCTAAGAGAAGTTCCCACCACAGGCTCATTCCGGGTTTTCACGACACTGACTTTTGGAAGGGAAGAGGACACACTGAGCTAGTCCAGTAGTAACTGATGAGCCCAGTTTTGCCTCTTACATCAAACTCTGACTCACCCTACACTGATACCAACTCGCAATTCTCTCTTAATTGGGAAAATCACTAGGATAGTACTCACTGCCAGAATTGTGGGTCATAAAGTCATTCGCTGACTCAGAAGAAGGTTTACAACAGCTGTGGCAGTGATATGTACTGTAGGTGAGTCATGGTGAACTATTAGCACAAACATAAGAACCTTATAAAATAAATACATAAAGAATTGCACTGACCCACCTAATTAAAATCTTAAATTTGTTACTCTATAGCAAAGGACTCAACAATGTTTTATTGTGCATCCAGTTTTCAGGAATGCAAAATTTAAAAAATAAAGTTACTGAGACACCTCGCATATGAATCCCAAGCAGCTTTTTAAATACAGAGGCTAAAATTTTAGCTGATACAAATTTTCTGGCAGACATTAAATCTGTGGAGGCATACTGATTTAAAACAGCTCAATCTGATTCGAGATTTATGGGACAAAAATCCATGTTTATTGATTATGTAACTGCAAATGCAGGTATGTGTCAAGTGTAACATATCCAACAGCATATAACAAAATATTCCATGCAAATTCAGAAGTGGAAAATGCCCTGTTCAATTTAAATTTTAGGAGAGATGTAGATAGACAAATAGTACTGGGTTTTCCAATCAAGGACTCCAGTTAATAAAATTAAGAAAATACATAAAATATTAGTAGCAATTACTGACCTTCAGTGAATGGATACTGAGGTAATTTCACTGATTCAGTAGGCCCCCATTACCTGAACATTTAATCCTTTGACTCTCCACTACGTTAGGTTAGTAAAACTAACGTCACAAATCAAACTCAACAATACCCGTGCCAAAGCACTGGGAAAACCCCTGGTCTGCAGCCAGAGGTTGTCAGCTATGCATTTTAACAACTTAAAACTTTTTTAGGGACAACCAATCTGAGGAACCCAATGATCACAAGGCTACACCACAGTACCAAATAATCACTGGAAAAAACAAGTGGTCTTAAAGCAATCTTTGAGACCCTTTCCTCCCTCCTATTACTTCTGGACAAGAGTCCTAGTTCAGGAATTTGGTGCTGGGGTTTTATCAGTTAAAAATGGGTTGCCTTTGACAGAGCCAAATAGGTTGATAGGAGATGCGGCTTTGAGCAACCTGGTCTAGTGGAAGGTGTCCCTGCCCATGGCAGGGGGGTTGGAACTGGATGAGCTTTAAGGTCCCTTCCAACCCAAACCATTCTGTGATTCTGTGAGATGAGGAGTCAGCCCCATCGCCCACATGGTCATGGCTCTGGTTTGAGAAGGCATCAACCTACCACCTTCTGCCGGAGTTTTTTACCCAGACTTGAGCTGAGAAGGATGCTCTTCAGCACAAAATCAACCACAGGAACTACAGCGTTTGCACTAAGCCGTAGGGACCGCGTAGCCACCGCTCAGCCGCGGCCCCGGGAATCCGGGGTGGAACAAACCCCCGAGGAGAGGTACCTGTAACCTAAAATGGCCTCTCGGGCCCCTGAGGGAGACGGGGGTGGCGCTGGCAGTCTGCGGCCGCCGGCTGCCCCCCTCCCCGACACG
>NW_010245334.1:0-1708 GCF_000690775.1 Eurypyga helias | reverse complement strand
CCCGCGCGGGGGCTGAGCCACCTGTTGCCTCGTACCCGCGGGGACGGGGCCAAGCCGAGAAAACCCGTGGAAAGCCCTCCCTCGGCACCCCTCACCCCCCAAAAATAGCTCCGGGAGCAACTTCGCCCTTCACCAGTTTGGGGAAAATGATGCTTCCCTACCCTGTCACGGGCGTATTTCCGAGTGACTCAAAGGCTGAAATGAAAGAACACCTACCAGAGAGCGAATGCACGTTATTAATTTGGATAGTTATTGACTGTTCCCCTGGTCTCCGGTTTATTTTTTAAGATGACGTGTGCAGTAACGCAGTCGTTACTAACACCACCCGCCTAAGGATACAGGTTTCCTACTAATGAGCACCCCAGCAGCAGGCAATGAAGTCTCACAACTACGTCATTTCCATAAATGATTTTCCGTCTTCAGTACTTTTGCGAGAACCGGTGACATTTCCGTAGACCGCATTTGCATGGTGTTTATTCCTCATTATTATTATTAACCATGTGAACAGACTCTCAGTATCAAGCAACGGGAAATGTAATAGCAAGTTTTGGAGGTGCTCAGGGTGCGTTTTGTTGTTTCACTTATGCGAAGATTAGACTTAATTGGACAGGTAAATCAATTTATCTGTAATCGACACATCTGCTTTTTAAAAAAACAACTCTGGAAGCAATTCATCACCGTTTGTTTATTTTTTTAATTTAACTTAAGAACAGAAATAAGTATAAAGAAATGTGTTTAACAGCTGTTCCCCTCTCAAGTACACATGGTGATAATTTCCCAAAATATTTTCTGTGGCAAACGACCTCCTCACCGATCTGATTTAATTTGTCTCATTTATTTGTAAAGAACAGCACATCGCCTGTTTTGTTTGTTTGATTGAAGAGAGTTTTTTTTCGCATTAGATACTCCTGGAAACACGTGGCTCATTTTAGACCATGATACTGTTGACGCTAGCCCACCTCTTTTCAGTCGAGCAAACCCAGAGATGATTTATTAAAATCAGAAGTCTGTCTTACATTTTTTCAAACTTTTAAAATGTGGCTGAAGTAACTTTAGCCTTCCAACTTTAGGGTCTGAGACAAAACTTTATGCTACCTATCAAATAATACGTTTGTATAGTGTCAGTCATCTGATTTTGCACACTGAGAGCTTTGCAGAACAAAATACCAGCCCATGAAATCCTGAAGCCACTGTGCGTTAGAGGGTGGCTACAGAAAGGGGCGTTTTTTATGGAATAGTAACTCTGGTTTTCTGTTGTGGATCACAATTTAACTTAGAGCAGCCTGATCGGTAGCAAAGCTTACCAGTAACTTCGTTCACAAATATCCCGTGACTTGGGAATCTCCCTCAAAACATACCGGAGGAGATGTAGAGCCTGTTTCCATTCAAATCCTGATAACCCTCATTTCAGCCCGTAGTCCCACCCTTCGCATTGGTTGCTGGAAAGACCTCCAGGGTTGTGTTCACTCCTAGATGCAACCATGCCTTGGCCGGCTCTGGGGAGAATCAGTCGTAAAAAGTTCTTCCAGCCGGAGATACCAGGGTGGGAAAAGTGGAGGGCTGGGTATCTACCAGAATGATACGCTGTTAGCAATTAAAAAAATAATTAAGAAAAAAAGGTAAAAAATACAGTTATGGGGTGCAGGAATGAGTAGTACCTGTGCTTGGCACCGTCAGAGAAGTGCTGCCGAACCGCCCCCCGCGCTGC
>NW_010245333.1:0-1337 GCF_000690775.1 Eurypyga helias | reverse complement strand
GGCGCACGGCCGAGGGCGCCGCCTGCCGGCCGGGAGGACCGAGCTGCAGGAATGGGCGTGCAACACCGTCCCCGTGCACCGAGACACACTTCACCCCTTGCACGATGACCCGGCACACACGCTACCCCAAGCAAGGGGGTCAGGTCATGCAACCCCTCACGCCTGGGGATCCTTCAGTTTCAAAAATGGGCTTTTTTCCCCCAAAAAAGCTAGCACTTCCACACTGACATGCTTCCCCCAGCAAAAAATGTCCACGGCTACATATACCACGTCGGCCCAGGGTACCCACAGGCTGCAGGGCTCTGAGCCCCCAAGCCTAATGTTTCTATACCCCTGAATTTCCCTTTGCAAAGCAAAGCTGCTTTTTCTAAAGCAAAGTCTTACTAGAAACTAGAAAAAATAATTTTGCTGCAGGTGCCACCTCCTAAATGCAGCAGAAGCAGAAGCCCCGGGTCACACATGGACCTGAGTGGTGTTTTTTCTTGTTGGCTCCTAAAGGGTACATGGGGTTTGAGTTCCAAAATAAAGCAGCCCGGCAACTACTGCTACAGCTCAGCTCTCCATCTGCAGCGGCTATGCAGCCCCAGAGGCTGGAAATCCTTCGCTCGGAAGCAGGCAGAGGCCTGGAGCTGGTGCCTCTTACTGACAGGACAGATTTGCACAGAAAACTCTCTGTGGGAGGATGACGAAGTGCCCTGAAGCTGGGAGGGAGGACAGAATTTGCCAGCAGTGTGGAAGGCCACAGTGAGGTGTCCTTGTGTGAGCGAAGGGAGCAAGGGGTGGCCTTTCTGAATGCGTCCCCAACATCAACACTGTCCTTTTTAGCCTGATTAGCAGCAAGGTCTTGGGGCACATACTAATTACAACGTAAGAGCCTGAAAAGGTCGGGGCACGCAGTCGTGGGGCAGGCTACAGAAGGCACGGCATTGTCTGTATTTCTGACAGCACCCTTCGCTATTGCGGAGACAGCTTGAGACACCCTGTGCCCTGGTGAGGAGGCAGCGCTCTGTGAGGACTTGCGGGGTGGAGGGAGATGGGCTCAGCACCAAGGCGGGTCCCATCTTTGAGTGGAGGCAGAGAGCGCTTGAGGGACTCGACGTCCCACAGGGTAACACCACTGAAGGGGGCGAAAGCCAACCGTGCCCGAAAGGCCTCACAGGTCTGCTAAACCACCTGACGTGTTCTCTTACCGAGGTCACTGCCATGGCGGCCAACACGGGCGGCGCCTCGGGCCTGCTGCCAGCGGGCACTGCGGCCTGAGCGCCCGGGAGACCAGGGAGCCGACCGCACGTGGTCTGAAGGGCCACACAAGGCCCGCACGGGCCGAGAGTACGGCT
>NW_010245332.1:0-950 GCF_000690775.1 Eurypyga helias | reverse complement strand
TGGGACGGGAAATAGGATCCGGGGGCCCAAGCCGAGCATCCCTGGTATCCAACCCAGGACCGGGAATAGCATCCCTACAACCGAGCCAGGCATCCCTAGGACCGGGAATAGCATCCCTGGGACTGGGAATAGGATCTCTGGGACCATGCCGAGCATCCCTGATATCCAACGGGGCATCCCTAGGACCGGGAGTAGCATCCCTGGTACCCAATGGGGCATCCCTGGGACTGGGAATAGGATCTCTGGGACCATGCCGAGCATCCCTGATATCCAACGGGGCATCCCTAGGACCGGGAGTAGCATCCCTAGGACAAAGCAGGGCATCCCTGGGACTGGACAGAACATCCCTGGGATTGGGAATAGCACCCCCGGGACTGAGCTGAGCATCCCTGGGCCCAACATCTCTCCCCCGTCCCCAGTACTTGCTGGCTCTGAGCCCTCCCCCAAACCCCCCCCGGGAGGGGGTGTGGAATCCAGGCATCCGGTTGCTGGGGGTGGGGTGTGTCTCCCCATTTTTCCATGGAAATACCCGATTTCCTATGGGAGTTGGGTGGATGATGGGGTGAGATTGTTAGAGGAGCAAAATGTGGGGTGGGGGTGGGGTGGGGGGTGTGGAGCTGGTCCCCAAAGTCTGGGCATCCCCCTCAAGAAGAAAGCCTCGAGCTCCACCAAATCCTGATGGCAGGGAAAGGTGGGAAATGATGACTTTCCTTGTTATTTCCCCCTGGCCTTTTCCTTTTAATTGGGAAAATTTTTGATGGGGCCAAAATGATGGAGCCAAAAACTTTGATGGGGCCGAAATGATGGAGCCAAAAACTTTGATGGGGCCAAAACCTTTGATGAGGCCAAAATGATGGAGCCGAAACCTTTGATGGGGCCAAAATGATGGAGCCAAAACCATCGATGGGGCCAAAACCTTTGATGGGGCCAAAATGATGGAGCCAAAAACA
>NW_010245331.1:0-7379 GCF_000690775.1 Eurypyga helias | reverse complement strand
CCATTCCATGATTCTATGAAATACCTTTACTTAGAATGTAAGGGCTTTTTGTAAATGCCTCTGAAAAAAGCCAGCCTAATGAATGGATTTTTTTAATTAGGTAAATGATGCTGCTTACCAGTAGTCAGCTGTATTGCTGCGGAGCGTTCTGACAGTTTCTCTGAACAACCTGTGTGCCTGGACTTCAAGCTCTTTGGGCAGGAACGATTCTCTCCCAGTGTAAGACACATAATAAATAAACTAAAAACTCCACTTGTGTCTCTGCAGAAAACATGCTGAGAAGTCTGAAAGGACTCGTCTACTATCCTCTAAAGGTAAGACCTGGGATAGCGTGATGCGTGACCTGGGCCAACAGTTCACAGCTGTAAAAAGTGAGATTCTCCTTACATTTGTCTCTAAAAACGGTGTCCTGTAAGCTGGTTGGGTGAACTCCCATTACGGGCAGAGGAAAGGGAAGCAGGTTGTGTGTGATGCTGCTGCATTTCTCACCACTGGCTGGAGACAGGACGTGCAGGGAAGCCTGGACAGTTGGCTTCAGGAAGACATTTGTTAGAAGAATGAAGTTTAACATTCTGAAATGTCCAGAAAGCTGAAATTCTACATCTTCAGTGCAAGTGGTTCTCAGAAAGCAGAGAATCTACCAAAGCACTGCGGGGAAGTGCAAAGGAAGAAGCCCTTTATACAGAGCAGGAGCACCAGCCTCGCACAGAGCCTGCGTGGCTGGTGGGAGGGTGATTCTGCCGAAGACGGCTCAGCGCTTCAGGTGGGCGTAGCGGTGTTAGCCCTGCCACAGCAACGCCGCAGCACTGTCATCCGTAAAGCCTCCCCTGTCAGCAGCAGCACGATGAACCCGTGCTGCACAGCTGCAATGACTTCCCCATGGTAAAGAGCTTCCGTCGTTCTGTTTGCTGTTGTCTTTTAAATGGTTTGTCGCCAGTGCGCAGCGATGCGCAGCCGTCGGCGGAGGGCTGCGTAACCGCGTGCTTCCAGAGACGGCTCCTGGTTGTACAGCACTGTGCTTGTGATGGCAGCCTTTACGAAATAAACAGTCTCTTCTGGACTAAGACATGTGGAATCGTGTAGGAACAGCTCCACCTTATGGCACATGACTTTGTGATTAATCTCCATGTACCACGTGATAGCTTGCTGCCATTTCAGGGATCCGAGTTAGATTACTCTGTCCTTGGGCAGATGGAAACGCACTGTAAAATCCAGTCTGACGCTACAAGCGTAAACTGCATTAAAAGAGGATGTGAAAATGTGAGACCCTTATGTACACGTTAGGATTCACTGCGCAGAGCTCTACAGCGAGCCAGAAAGGTGTGTACGTGTGGTCTGGCATTCGGCGTGACGCCAAGGGAGCCGCGATAGGCCCCTGCTCAGGAGGAGGGACCAAGTGGCATGTTGCTACTCTGAAGTCGTAATATATAATGCATTAGCAGTGGTATTCTGGGTCACACAAAGGTATTCTTTTAGCCTGTTAAAAATGCAGCTGCACTTGGGCACTGATTTTGTCAAACAGGGAGGCAGTAGTTATAAATGCATGTCTTCAGATTCAGCATAATTGTGAGTAGTGGTGTATTCACTACTCCAGGGGCTTGACTTGATTCTGTTAGGAAGGATTTCATGTGTCCAGGTACTTCGAAGCTGCTCCTGCAGCCCAGTGCAAGCTACAGTCCACAGAGGAAAGGTCCCAGAGCACTACAAGGCCAGGTGGTGCAGGTCTTGAGTAAGACACACCACGCTGAGGTTCAAAGAAGTGATGCTCTAAAACGGTATCCGTCCAGAAGGATTTAGTAATTCAAAGATGACCCATGTTCTGTTGCTGGAAAAATAGGAATTCTGTCTCCTTGGCTGCAAGAACAGAGGGCTGGGCTTGAAGACACATCCCTCTCACACTTGCATCCTGCCTTACCGTGCTGTCTTCTACTCCATCTCGAACGAACTAGGAACGGGCTTTTGTACCAGGGAGAATCCCCCTCCTGCGGATCTTCTGAGGCTGTGCTTTTTTAAAAGCAGCGTTGCTAATGCTGGTTTGACTGTGTGTCATTGAGCCAAAGGCTTGAGCTGAGTCTGGACACACATGAAAACTGCACGTGGGCAGAGCAAGAAGTTAGTCCTTGCCTGATTTTCATCCGCTGTTACAGGGACAAGGAGTCGTGTGCTGCTCCAGAGAAGGGATGTCCGCAGAGCAGTAAGCCTGCCTTCTCCGTGAGAAAAGCTCGCAGCCCCAAGGCACTCACTTGAGATTTGAGGGGGAGGGAATGCAGGATGTTGAGAATGAGAGGGACTGATTCCAGCTTAGAAGTTACCCTGGGCTGACACTTCCCAGGTGAACAGGTGACAGCAGTTGTGTGCTGTAGTTATTGGTGTATTAAATTAGCATCTTAGTACCTTGCTCTAGGCTGTAAATTAAGTCACGTCTGTGGACTTAAAACTAAACATAGCCCAATAAGGTGATGTTTAGATTTGAGGATGAAAAGAACATAGTGGGAACAAGAGAAGGTGGCGTTAAAATGTGGTGACAAAAGTGAATGTTTGGGAATCTTCCCAGTTTACACTGCAGTAGTTTGATCTGCCTGGTGCTGAGTACAGGCCGGTTTAATTCCTTCCCCAAAAGAAGAGTGCTGAAATGCTGATTCAGGAGTCCCCTTTGTGTTTCACGTGGGACAATCCGACATCACACTTTCTTCTGAGCCCGTGTGGCTTTCAGATGACCCCCCCGAGGGAAACTCAGATGACAGCAAAATTGCATTATGCCGTGGAGATCCGAAACAGCTGCTCCTGTCTCTAAACTTTAGTTTATGGCTACTCTCATCTGTGCAGACAGACAACATAGGAGGCTACTTGCTCTGTGCACAGTGGAGCCCGCAACTGCTCCAGTCAGTAATGTGAAGGGTGGCTTTCAGCCCTGCTTGCTTTGGTCACAGCCTCTGCCTGGAGTGCACACTTGCTTTATTCCGTGACAAATGCTCGTGTTTTCTTTCACCATAACATACTAAAAAGCGTGTCCTTCTACTACTCACTTTCTCACCTCTTTTGGCTGGGCTGTGCAGGCCTGCTGCAGCAGCCTGCCTATGGAAAAATGGATGAATCAGCTCTAGCTGGCTGTTTCAGTCTCTCAGCCACATCTGTATTGTAATGGAAGAGTCTGTGTGCAGGGACACAGGAAAATCAGTGCAGGGAATGTAATTATAAATATCAAACAGTGGGCAGCCCCGCACTAATCCCTCATTAATTGAGGTGATTATGGATTACTAGACAGCTTGAATTTTCAAGGTGCTCACTACTGTTCCTCCGTGTGGGCAGAGTCACTGTGGGAACTTCCCAGCAGTAGGACCTTAATGGCTGTACCTGTGCTCCTGAGCAGCCCTGAAGGGTTCAGGTACCGGGCTTGGCTCTCTGGGTGATTTAAGGTGGTAGATGACTTAAGTGACTTAAGGAAATGGCTTTAGAAGCAGGCATCTAAATGTGAAATGTGGTTCTGAAGCGTGTAGTTTTTCATGATGAAGGAAATTACATTCTAATGATGCATTTTTATTCTAATTGCAGAGAATTCTCTTTTGGCCTGCATGCTGCCCTCACCTGACCATAGCGTGCGTGCACAGAGTGCAAAACAAGCTGCCACCTGGGTGTTTTACCCCTGATCTTTGCTGAGAAGTTTGTCTGTTTGCCTTTTCCGTAGCTGGACCATGGGTACGCCCTCCATACGGCAGCCAGGGAATGCTTAAGTTCCGTTGCCAGCCAGGATGCCCCACCGCCCGCAGAACGAGCAAGAGCGAGAACGACCCGGTGAGTTCCTGCCACAACTGCTCCTGTCAGCCAGAACGTGCCCGAATTCCATCTGTCTGGCTGCGGACAGGCCAGAGCCAGGAGTGCTTACTGGGATTGTGTGGCTCTAGGAAACAGGAGGGAAGGGAGTTACACAGCCCTAAGAGCGGGCATCTAGACCGTGATCCCAGCCCAAGGGACAACAGGCCGTGGCTGTGCCGTCCACCTGCCTGGGTGTAAACAAGACCGGGCCGGTCCTTTGCCTGGAAGCTCCTGGGAACAAGTATTGATTCCTGATCTGTAGTTGCAGGGATGAGATAGACTGTGTGTTGTAGAAGCCCAGATGTGGCTTAGCTTGTCATCAGACACCATTAATTTCAACTCCAGGGTTATTCTTCCCTGACTAACCTCCGCAAATTGGCTATGAAGGCGGATAAAAAACAGGCCAGACAACCTCAGCACAGCACAGCTCTCCGGCATCGTAATGCCATCCTCGCGCTCTCCGTCTCAAGCACAAAATGAAGTGGAATAAATGAATGGAATAAGCCTTTGAGGTGCTTTTCTGCTGCCTCTGTAATTGGAGTCTTTCAGTACTGATTCCTCTGGGGTCTCTATGGAAACAGCAGCATGCAGATGATCTTACTCACGTGATGCGAGCGTCTCTATAGATTGCGCAGAAGAGTCCAGATGGCAAGGACTGTCCCCACTGTCCTGTGCCTACCATTTACGTTGCCAGGCAACTGGCTTTGGCATTCTGACTTCACGTGCCTGATGTTTGGCGACAACCGCCATTGCTCATTAACTGATCCGATCGGGGCGCTCAGGCTCGCGGTACTGCAGAGCGCGTGTTGCAGCAGAGGCTCTGCCGGCTCGCTTCATCAGCAAACCCGATAGCTCTGGCCGCACCCGTACTTGTGCACCATAAAGTCCCATTAAAAATGGATTAAGAAGACCAGATGAAAACTAAATTTTTAATAAGACTTGGCTTCTATCTGTCTTTCCATTAGCAAAACTCAAAGTGTCTGAACACGAGGATAAAGATACTGACCCACTTTACAGATGTAGGAGCTGGAGTGAAGGAATTTGCCCAAGGTTATGCAGCAAGTCCGTGGTGAAACTGAGAAAGAAAACGTTCTCTGGGGTCCTGCTCTTCTGTTGGAGCCCGTAGATAACGCTGCCATGCAGAACCACAGGTGCTGCTAGTCTGTGCCCAGCACACGCAGGAAAGCTCTAGGGAATCCAGCCCAGAGGTTGAAATGCAGCTACGGGTGGGAAAAGACTGAAATCTTATTAGTTCTCTTTAATCTGTCCCCGAGTCACTCTCCTCACAGCAGAGGAGCTATTGCCTATGTGTGCTTTATTTTCCTGCTGCTACGATTTACTGTGTAGTAGACACTGGGCTGGCAACTCAGGCAGCTTAGAGAGCAGTTTGCTGACCTTGCCAAATGGTTTCTTCATACGAACACTTGGGCAAACCTGTGGGTACCTCGAATCCCGCAGCTGTACCAAGGTAAACCAGGCAGTCCAGGACGCAGTGACCTGTCCTCAGTAAGGTACGGAATGGGGGTGTAGGTACTGTGGGCTTTTCAGAGTGGAGGGAGGAGCGGAGCTAAGAGAACAGGCATGCTGCACGCTGGAACACCGAAAACCTGCTCCGAAGGAAGGGAGGGAGACTAACGTAGCAATCTACGTAACCCCCAATCCTGGGGCTAGAGAATTCAGGGGTGTGCGACAGCTGCAGCCGTTGCACACGGAGAGTCCATCAGGGGACTGGGAAAAGCAAAATACTCCTGGCAGAAGCAGGCAGTAGTGAAACCTGTAGGTACAGCTGCTCACATGGTTTCAGGTGAGGAACCCAGCAGGCAGCCAGGCCAGGGCAGCAGTACTCCACTTTTTTTTTTTTTTTTATCTCCCATTCTCCAGTTTGCTGGAATAATACTGACCGCTTACATCACAGCGAGGGACTGAAATGAGCGCCCCAGCAAAGAGAGTTCTTGATCAACCAGTGCTAGTTAAAAAGGCATATCAGGAATTACTACTGCGAGACAACAGAGAACAGACCAGAAAACATAGCATTGTCACAGGGTTAAAGCAAAGTTGAATCTGGATAAATATAAATTAAATTTGGATAAAAGGGGATCACGTTACTGTTAAGATGCTGTGGTGAGCAGAACGGCAAGTGGACTCATAAAAGATGAGACACACTCGTGAAGCACAGGGCCACCAGTGCCCACAAAAGACAATGGGTCACCTACAAGCTCGTGGAGTCCCTTTATCATTTACTGCCAGGTAGGACATCCTTCCTTTAGACTCCTCCTGAGCCTCTGCCAGTAGCGTCCCGATACCACAATTCCTGCTTTACCTTAACATCCTAGGTCTGCTGACTCTGTAAGGAGACACCCACTCCCTGTTCCATTCTCACAGGCCTTCTGTGTCCAGAAAAAAGCTCTCAGACCTTCCCAAGTGTTACAGTTTGCATCTTCCCTTCCCAGGCCAACCACGCCGAACACCACGAGGGTCGCCATTACAGCATTCCGCTTGAGGAGGTGAAAGCTGTCTTTCCACACGGACTGCCCAACCGCTTCCAGCAGCAGGTACCTGGGGAGCGGGCTGGTGCGTGGGAAGAACCGGGGCCGTCGCGCAGCCACGGTGCTTCCCCAGTGGAGTATGAGCGTCATGTGCTGCAAGAATGCGGTTGCTCCTGGTCTGTTACTTACTGTATTTGCTGCAGCCAAAAGATACCAGTCAGCCAGAGCAGAAGGGTGTCAGGGTTCCACCTTGGGCAACGTTCTGTCCAATGTTTTTCATCTCTAGGACACAGTAAGTTCCAGACATATTTTCCACAGGTACGTTTCTCTGTGAACCAGGCTGTCTCGTGAAGTAATTTGTATCAGCAACAACAAAAATCTCGGTTTCTGTTTTGAGACCGATCCTGCTGGGACTGGATTGGGCTTCCTGAGTGGCTAACACAGGCCTCCAGCTTAGGTTTTGGAGCATATTGTATCTGTGAGTTAGTAATTCTAGGTGGTTGACTTCCGATCCGTTGGCAGGCCGCTTGGCCTCACCTTAATCTCTGGGAAGGCGACGGAGCAGCTAATCCTGGAAACCATTTCCACGCACAGCAAGGACAAGAGTCATCAGGGCAGTCAGCGCAGCTTCACAGCGGGAAGCCACGCTTGTCCAGCATGGTGGACGTCCCTGACCATACGAGCAGGCTGGCGGGCGAGGGGAGAGCAGCGGGCATTCAGACCCTGCAGAGAACCGGAGACGGAGCCGCGCCAGGAAGAGCTGTCGCGTGCCAGCACACGGCTTCCTGCTCACCTTCTGTTCCGCTCTTGCAGATCAAGACCTTCAACGAAGCCTGCCTCATGGTGCGAAAACCAGCTCTGGAACTTTTCACCTACCTGAAAAACTCCAACTTCGCACACCCAGCTGTCAGATATGTGATCTGTATCTTTTATCGCCTACTTGATGGTAGGATGCAAATTAATTGCAGGCAGGTGAGTTTATGCAGATGAGGGTGATCCTGTGCTGAGCACTGGGGTTCAGCCTCCAGGAGGCGGTTCTGCCATGTGTCTCTTGTCAGCACTGCTCGCCTGGGAGCTTCA
>NW_010245330.1:0-966 GCF_000690775.1 Eurypyga helias | reverse complement strand
GAAGAGGGAAGGCTGCAGTGTTAGGTATCAAAGTGCCCCACTCTGGAGGTTATCCCAACAGGCAGCTCTCCCACATGCAGAAATGGCCTTGCCTCTTTGTTGCGGTGGTGACACGAGCTCCTGCTGTAGATCCTGCTTGAGCAGGAGTTGTGATGGGCAGGGCTGTAGTTCCAGCCGGTGCCCAGCCTCCTTGGTCTGTGTGGTGGCTCCTGCTCTGAACATGGTTTGGCCTTGGCCATGTGGGGCCCTGAACAGCTGCCTTCTGGCCTTCCGTATTTTCTCTGGGTTCTCCAGCTGCATGTGGAAATGCTTTTTCAAATCAAAATATCTGCCCAGTTCCTCCCCATTTCTTCCCCACCCTCCGAACGGCGCTGGATGTCAGTAGCAGTCCTTCTGACCTGGGCAGTCCCTGTACCCAGGTGATGCTCTCGCATTTCAGCTGTCTCCCTGTGGCTGTAGGAGCAGCTGGAAGTAGAACACTAACTGTATTTTGCAAATCATACAAATGAGAGATATGCAAACACCCCTGTTTCTTTGAATGTATTCCTATGTTTTTATTTGATATTTAAACTCAGAAAGCAAATTAACAAAATGTGTAATTTTCTGTCAGCCTTCTAAGTCACTACTCCCTCTACTGGTCTGAGTATTTTTTCTATAAAGGACAGGATTGATGTAGAGCCAGTAGAAATCAGCATTTCTGTTCCCTTTAGCATTTGGATCAGGTCCAGGGAGGTTTATGAAATCCTGGCCTAAGTATGAGGATGATACAGAAGAGGAAAATAAGCCTTGGGACCCTGTGGGCAGCGCTAAGTGACAGGAGTTTGGGCAGATCAAGGAGGACATTCTCCAAGTGATGCTGGAGCATCCCAGAAGGCCTAGCCCAGGCAGATGCAAGTTGCAAACCAGCTGGCCTTTGCTGTTACCTTGCAGAGCTTGGGAAAGCTGGGCTGTATCCAGAGAAGCGTG
>NW_010245329.1:0-7084 GCF_000690775.1 Eurypyga helias | reverse complement strand
TTAGCTGACTCAATTGTCAAAAAGCCCCCTCACGTCCTTGTCCTCAGAGCTGCTCTCTATCCACTCTCCACGCAGCCTGTACTTGTGCCCAGGATTGCCCTGACACAGGTGCAGGACCTTGCACTGTATGTATATGTATCCCTTCATTAGTGGGTAGAGTTGGAGAGTTGAAGAAGATGTTTCACTTCTGTCCTCCTTGAAAATGTAAGCATTACAGTGAATTTCTCTCTTTTATGATGAATCTTTTGCCTACCTAGCCCATGCTCTTTTCCTGGAGATGTGGAGGTTTTACTGTGAGGTATTGTCTGTTGGTCCACAGACACTGCTGTAGGTTCTTCAGTGGGGTTGCACTGAGAAATTGCCTTGGAAAGTTGGAGTCAGTGTTTTCAAAAGATTGATCCCAGCCTCTTGCCTTTCACAAAAGTGTCCAGAGATCCACACAGGGGTGTAGGGATTATTTGTAAAGAGTACAGTGGCATCAAGCTTGAAATCTTGTATCCATGTTTTTCCTTCTCCTTCAATTTCTTGCAAATTGTATGTAATTAATGGGTTTTGTTAAGAGTTAAATTTGTTTCATTCTTTAAGAAATATATTTACATGGACTGTATTGTCTTTATTAGCCTTGGCTGTAAGGTCAGATTGAAGACTTGTATTATGGGAAAGTGGACATGAAGAGTTTTTAAGTTTGGCAATACTTTAATAGCTTTCTCTTTCACTACAACATCGTCATAAAAATAGTTTAGATGTTAGAATATAGATGTTTTTTAACTATCCATTAACATGAACTTTTAATAAAATTCTAAGTGATGATACAATTCTTTATAGCTTCCATACAGTTTGCATGAAAACCTTTTAATGCACATTTGCACAAGGTCACCAGTAACTTACAATATCTTTAATATTGGATTTATGTGCAAATAACTGAAAATCTCTTTTGCAATTTCAAAGGGCTTAAATACGATATTTTACTGTCATGTATTTCATCAATATTTTATGTAAAGTGAAGATGAAAAGCACATTTTAACAAATCAAAGACTGCAGAAATATTGTATAGCTTCCTTTTTCTGAAAGGATTTTTTTTTTTTTTACACAAAAAGGTGAATAAGGAGCTCAAAATCAAGAAAAGTCACATTGGTAATGTGATGCATAAGAAGAGTTATACTAGCAAAGGTAAAATCCCTTGTTGAGACAGTGGCCAAACAGACTATCGGTACTGGAAGTCTGGCTAGCTCCCTGTTGTTCCAAAATGGGCTTTGGGGCTGATCCAGGAGGGTGGGGAATCAGGGGGCAATCGGTCTAGTCTAGCAGTCAGTGATCCAGCAAAAAGCAAGGGAAAAGCTCAGCTCTCTGAGGTCAGCCTGGAAAATCCCTATGACAGTGCAGGAAAAGCCAGGAGTGGGACTGGGAAGAGGTTTACCTCCAAAATAGCTCAGGCCAAGTCTGAGTGCTCCTGGACTCATGTACGTGAGTGTATGGGTGGGGGTTCCTGATGAGGCTGGTTGAGGCAATTAAGGACTCTAGGTGCCTACAGGGCTCTGACAATAGGTACCTGCCTGCACTGCAGTGCAAAGGTTTGGTCCTCAGATGGAGACTGCATTTTCAGTGGGGTCCATGGCAAGTGGATTGTGGGGAAATGTCGGACAGTCACACAGATCAGATTGGCATATTCAGCTGTAGATTTACAAGTGTGTGACAGGATGTGAACTGACGTGGCTTTGTGGATCACAAGGCGGCAGTGAAGACACAGGTTAGCACTGGCATCGGGCTGTTTTACATTCAAGCATGCAGGATGCTGCTTTCTGACATTATCCATATATTTTTAAGGGAGAAACGCTATCATTGGAGGAGAACCCATTTCAGCAGTCATCTTTAAAAATCAGATTTATGATTTGGATAGAAGAGGTGGAAGAAAATGGACAGTAAAATACAATTCAGTCCTCTCAGATGTTATTGGATATTTATTATGTTTTGTAGGATGATTTTTTGCCAAAAATGGCTGGGATGATCCTATCGCCTAGGATCACATTGTAATCCTGTGACATCAGTACCAGTTTAAAGAAAGACCATTGACAAAAGTTTTTCTCATCACAGTTAGAATGGTATACATTTCTTTGATAATCAGAATCACTACATTGATGGAAATTGAATAGCTGGCCTTTAGAGCTCAGCAAGAACAGACTGGCTGATACACCAGAAGTCAGTGCTCTTGTTTTTATTGAAATATTCTACAAAATGTTATAATATTTTTAAAAATGTTTATTTTTCTGCCAATTAATTATGTCAGATCACTAACATGCATTTCATCAATGTTTTAGAGGGAACCAATATTCTGAAGCAGTTTGAGGCAATTTTCTGGGTAATTTGTTGATAAAAAGCCCTTTTTTATTTTGACTCTTGAACTTTAATCATTTTGGACACCTGTGAGCATAATTTTTAAATACAGTGAGAGTGGTCAAAATTAACTGGTTCTGGAATTTCTTTGAACATGTGGGATTATAATTGAATATCTTTTGGTCATTCTTTTGGAATTTTGTTAAAAAACAGTGCAATAAAATCAGCACATCTGCTATATAGGCAGAAATGTTGCTGAATTTGCTAGTAAATTTTTTTTTCATTGCTTTTTCCTTATACTGACCCCACAGAGTAATGGAGGTGCAAGATAGACATGAATGATTCCATTTCTATTATGCAGTTATTGATGTTGCTGTTGTCTTGGGACATAGAGCAATGGAGACAGCTTTTCTATATGAGTTAACCTTATGTAGAAGAAAATGGCCTGCTTCAATTGTATCTTCTAAGATTTACCTTTGGGCTCCATGGCTTCCCAGCATATTTTCTTGTGCACCACAATTCACTGCAGCACAGTGACAGGGGAGAAGAAAATATATACAGAAAGAAAGTTCAGCTGTTCAACTATTATTTCTGGTGGTGACTTCCATCTTGTGAGTACTATTTATGACAGAGTTTGATTGTCATAATTTCTGTGGTTTTGTAGAAATTTACATGTTGCTACTCATGAAAGAAACGTACTCTATAAAACAGTGGCAAGGATTAGCTACAGAAATAATTCTTAACCAATGGCAGAGTCCTTGAGGTGTCCAGGTTTGGAGATAGATAGTCTCTATAAACATCACTGGGGATAAAGAAATGGGGAAAATCCGACGTTCAGTGGATGTATTCCATAAGTACTTTAGAAAAAATAGAAACTGCATTCTTGAAGTTCCTGCTTTTCTGTAGGTTGTTCTGTTTGGGCTGAATTCATATTGCTGAGCTAAGTGCTCGTAATAGTTATGAAATTCTATTAAAGTTTTCATTATTGTCAAATGAGTCCATTATGGCAAGAAAATACATTAGCATTGTACAGTTATACTGTAGAATGTATAGATCATGTTTCAGGATGCTCCTTCTGTAATATATTGTAAATGGAAAGGTGTATTAATTAAGACAATGCGTGACACACCTTTTCAGAAACAAAAATGTAGGTGTATCTTCTTGTTCTAGGTATTGCAGGCATTAGGAATCATAAGAAAAATATGATTAATCAAATGGATGATAACTCATCTTTCCCTGTTTTTTTTGTCAAAATTGAATGTCATTTATTGATGTGACTTCTGCAGTGCAGACCCCTGTTTCAACTGTTACGTTCAGCTCCTGCAGTTGTTGAGAATTCCATAGACAAGCTATGTGGAAAAAAAATTTATTAGATTCCTTGTAAGTAGATTTCAGACGCGGTTTTTTAAATGCTTAATCTTTTCATATTCTGTTTACCTTAGGCAAATAACTGGCCTTTAAAAAATATATGTATATATATGTATAAATCATTCATTCTAACTGAGAACAATTATAAAAATGCCTTAGAATAACATTGTCAACATTTCTGAGTATTTCTGGAAGACTGAGAAAAGTTACACTTCACCTTTGCTTGTAGATGGAAGGAATATGGAAGAATGTGTTTGGCTCAAGATGGGAAGTTGAGCATTATCACTGTATGTTTGTTGAACCATTCTTAGGAAAAAATTTGGAAGGAGAAGATTCTTCAATTTTAGCAAATACGATTACCTAACAATTCAGATGGGAGTTTTACAAAATCAGTTACTATAAAGGCAGTTTCAATTTGTTAGTAGATAGGTATCTGTCATTCAAAACTACCCCCTCTGGAATATAACAATGTATGTTGTCCCAAAAAACCCACGCAACCCATTTTCCATTAAAAAGTCCCACAAATATAAATAGGTGCATCTATTTTGTAAACCTATAAATACATTCCAGCATATCATGATCTGATAGAAAAACACTAATGAATGAATAGTACTGTACAAGAATGTATATTAACTTTTTATGATGAGTAAATTAAATATACCTGAAAACAATAATGGGTTTACGTTTGTATTTTAGAAGGTGATGTCATATCTTACAGCAGTAGAAGAGAATATCCATTGTGGACATGGCATTATAGCATAAAAAATGACTTTGTAACAGTCCACTATTTATCAGTCTGTAAAGTTGTCTTACCAATGAATGAATATAAGAATTAATTTAAACGAATGATAATAGGAACATATCACACAACTGTGCTGGCCTCTCAACTTTGCAGTAAAATTTTTTAATTTTATTTTTGACTTAAAAATGAATGTAGTGGTCTTTCTTTTTTCTCTCTTTCTTCACATCCCGACAAATTCAAGCATTATGGCAAAATTAACGAAGAGTAATTGAGTGCTCTGGCAAGCACTGCAGGACAGGATGAGAAAGCAGGATACACTGTGCTGTGTCAGACCAGTGGTCCCTTTGCCTCTTTACCACTGACCCATGACCAGTGAGAAGCGCCAAAGTGCTCTCCTGTACCACCACTCTCCCAGTGACAGTAGGTAAAGGTATTTAGGAGGCAGGAAGACAAGGCAGGTGAACCTGGACACTTCCTGTGGGCAAGTCCTCCCCTATCATCAACACTTAGTGTCTTGACCTGCAAGTTCTGTTGGAAAGGTTCTCTTCTGACCTTGCTAGTATCTTATACCAACAAGGCCTCACATGGCTTTAAATTTCAGCCATTGTGTGTCTGCTGTGTAGGGTGGTGCATTCTTCCCTTTGTTCAAAGCTATCTCTGACCATTTGGTCAGGCATTATGTACTTCTAGTTTATAAGGATTGGATGAGTAAGAGTTGTGTGCCCTATTTAGCCACTATCTTCATGAGCTGGTAAACTGTGGTTGTACCCCACTCCAAGTACCTGCAACCTGAAGAGTCCCAGCATATTCGTACTCTCCTCAGAAGGCAGCTGCTTCATCTTACTTACCACAAATATTTTCTTTTTTGTATGTCATATAAATCAATTCGTAGGGAAAATGAAGTATTGACATGTCTAGCTTTATATTAAACACCTTAGTATAACACCCTCTTCAAGCCAGTTATATTCATTCCTCAATACTCAGAGCATCTAAAATTCACTGAGGCTGAAGTAAGTAAACAGTAATAAAGATAATATTATGTTCTTAATACTGTGATGATTTGTAGAACTAAAATTACTAATAAAAAGATGTGGCAGCCTAGTGATGAAAAATTAAATAAATATATGATAAAATGTGGCAAAACGAAGTAGTGAAAGTATAGGAATTAACATGAGCATGTTCTTGCTCTTTATGTATCTCATAGTAATTGACCATGGTAATACACTCTGGTGTACTTCTACAGTACAACTGAGAGTAAAATGTGGGCTGCTGCTGAAAAAGAGTGGTGTACTATTTTGCTTGCCTCATACTCATTCTTGTGTTGCTCTCTTCATTGCTGGCTTTGGTCTTCTTCTGGCACCACAATGGAATGGTTTAAAAAGCTGAACTGAAAAGAAATTAAACTGCAGGACACCACAATTTTTCTTATTTATTTATTTATTTATTTTTCTGGATTATTTCTGCAAACTAGTTCACCATGGTTCAGATAGTGTCTGTTGGGTGTTATGCAAGAACAGAGAAAGAACTGGATAGCAGGAACTGCCCAATGGCAGCATAAACAGCCCAAAGATAAGAGTTTTCTTGCCAGGAAACAAAAAAAAAGAATCCTGTATGTTATTACAGGCTCTCAGAAAAGGCCTTTTCTAAACCTTGAGCATCTGTTAAACTGCCAAATGACAGCTTAGAGTCACAATCAGTATATTTTGTCTCAATTACCAAATTGCTGCTTTGTATTTTATTTCCATGTTTTCCTATATTTGTGCAGACATTTATTTTTTGAGCTGAAAATGGATAGACTGTGGTGCTGCCTTAGAGCTCTAAGCAACTGAAATTGCTCAACTGTTGTTTGAAGTTCAGATTTCAGTAGAGACTGCTTCACCATTCTGGTATCTCTAAAGAGCATTCCATAGATTTAATATGTGGAAATTTAAAACAATATTTCATATCTAGTGCTTCATTTTGCAGTCATGGCACTGCATCCAGAATTTGGAATGCTGCTGTTTATTGAATCAATGTCTATTAAAATTCATACCAGTGTTATTGCTTTACTTGATAATGGAAACTATTGCTGTGTCTCAAAGGGTGTACACTGGTTTGTTTCTTTGAACTATCCAGTTTTTAAACATAAAAAAATTTGGTTAAATAAGCACACAAGGGAGATAAATGTAAAGGAAAATTAATTGTGTAATATCTCTGTATGCCACTATGGAATTCATATTATGTAGAAGATACTGCTCTACACTCTAAAAACAGAGGTTTTGTAAAATATACTTTGATTTTGATGTACATAATTTTATGAATTTTGTTGTTTCTTGTAATTTTCTTCCAACTTTCTTAATATAAACAGTGACTGGTGGTCAAATTCACATGAATTTATTTAAACGTGATTAGGCCAGCTAAACAGGTCCATTGAAGGAAGATTCAATTGCTCTGTAATTTTATCATTTAACATGCCGACTTACTTGTGTTTATGTAATGTGATTTTTCAGGTTGTCAGTGTAGATCTAATGGTAATGCCACATGAAGTTTAGGATATCATTTGTGGGAGACTACATTAATTGTTTCTGTTAGTAATTCTTTCACTTCCAGTTGCTGATGACTAATTTGTTGGAGTTTCTGCTTTTTGACAATTGAGTCAGCTAA
>NW_010245328.1:0-10192 GCF_000690775.1 Eurypyga helias | reverse complement strand
GCCGGGCTGGCGGTGGGAGACGGAGGAGGTCGCGGTGTAGCCGCCCCATCAGCCGCCTCCCCTAAGGTCAGCCGCAGGCGGTGTGGCTCACAGCCGCGCTGGTAGGTGTGTTGGCGTCTGGACAGCACTTTTCCAGTTCCAAGTTTTCATGAATAAGAAGTGACCTGCTAAGGTATGAAAACTCGTCGGGAAGACTTTGTTTCATAAAGTGCGTAGGAAAGCAGGTACCTTCGACATCCAGCATGACTTCGGGAGTGTTACGCACGTAGTAAGTCAGGAGCTGCTTTATTTTGGAGCGCACGCAAAGTGAGCAGTACTGCTCTCCAGCAGACTGGAACCAGCTCAGCTGCTGAGTGCCGCAGTCGCTGTAACGTGGTGCCACTCCAGGAGCCTTAAAGCTGCTCACGGTTCTCTGCATTTTTATCTCCCCCCTCCATTATCTCGTGAAATGATGTTTGACAGTTTAATCGTTTGCTCCTTAGTTAAGTGAAGCGGATCTAAAAGACAGCCCATCAGGTTAATTTAGCTGCATTTCCAAAAGCCTTTATTAAAGTCCTTCTTGATGTAAAAACATTTCAGGAAATTGTCATATTAGGAAGCAAGGTGTTGCCATATTTTAAAAAACAGAAGCTGACTTCCAGCTTGTCAGGGCAGTGGCTGATGAAAGACCCTACTCTCAACATGTGAAATTTTCAGCTTCTTACAGTCAGTCAGAAATCACTGCAGTGGGGTTAGGGTTTTTTGCTCCAGGTGTCTAAGCCATCATTAAATATCTTGAAAGGTGCTGAACAGCAGTGGAGCACTGCTTACATTTGCGGTTATTACAGTTATCTGTGGCTGGAGGAGAACCTAGGAGGGTCTCAAAAAGCTGGTGTGACATGTCAGCAGAATCAAGGGAAAGAAAGGGTCTTTTATTTTGAGCTCCATCCTCTCCGGTGCCATTAATTTAATTTCCCTATGCCTCCTCACAGGACTTCCCGTCATGTCTTTCAGCTTCCATCTGAGGAGCTAGCCTTGATGTTTTTGGGCAGAGCTCCAGAGAGTGTTTTGCCACTGTCTCAAGGTGTAGCTGACCTCTTCATAGCATTTTCATAGGAGGGTGAGCAGCTCCCTTCTGAAAACCACAGAAGGCAGGTGGGAGCGAGAATTCCTGGGCTGTCTCTTGACTGTGTTCGATTTAGCCCAGTAGGTATGCACATTTGTGCTCGGCGGCATGCCTGAGTCCTCGCTCTCACAGCATGGATTGAAACCAGCTGCTTGTGCCTTTCATTTTCAAAAGTACTTTTTGATCCATTTGTTTTCAAGACTGTCTATTCAGGGAGAGGAACAAAAAGATGAGATTCTTCTAAAAATGAAATCTGAAATGCTTGTGGATCTTTCTTTTTTTGTTCCTTTCAAACAAGCAATTGCCCTGCGAGGTCTGAGATCTGTCTCTCTCTGCCAACTTGACTGAGGATGTAAAATGAGTTTTCATAACCCCATTGCTCTTCTGCTAGCCGCTTTTGCTAGCATGTATGTAGTCCACGCTAAAGGATGGATCTGCTCATATGCTGCATCTGCATGCTGGGCAATGAAGAGTCCCAGTGAGAAGATTTGATAACATGGTACCAAAGGATCGAGTTGAGGAATGTGCTTTGTAGAACACAACTGCCAAACCAATTTGAGCCTTCATTTCAATATGCAAATTAAAAAAGTCAACAAATGTTTTCCATAAGGTTAGACAGACATTTGCCAGTGTTTAATAATTAATTTTATAATATTTCTCCTGTATTTTTAAGTGTTTTACTCTAGCAGAGATTAATTAAGCTCACAGGAATTGATATAAAATCAGCCAACAGACCTAGAAGGACTGGACAAAATGTATGGCTATATTTTGTGCTGTCAAAGACCTAAGTACTGTATTGCGGTGCTCCGGCTGAGAAGAGACAGCTGTATTTTATGAATGATTATTACCCGCAAAATGCGGTTGAACAGAGCAGTGAGTTGCATTTTAGTCTCCTGCTTGGGCAATTGCTTTGCTCTCTGTGCACTAAACATGATGAAATACCCAACCTTCTGACGGTGCTGTCTGGGTCACCAGTTTCAGTGGGAGCAGTGGGTGTCTTGGGATGCTGTAAAACTGAACTGAATAAAAGTCGTCCTTTGACCAGATCCATCTCACATATGTTCTACTTAGTTGTTTGACAACAGTATTACAAGTGCATGCAAATCAAGGGCCTGATTATTTTTGTAGCATGTCCTGAAAACTCTTGGTAGAGTCGTGGGATCCTTGGACCCATTGCAGGTGTAGACTTCAGCAATGATCTGTGTTTCAGTGGTTTCAGGAGGTGAAAGGAAAAATAGCTTATTTTTTCTTCTTTGGAAATGACATTAGTGTCTAGATGAATGGATGCTCCAGAATGAGCAATGGAAGCAGCACAAACCCGCACTCTAACATAAGGGAGCAGGGTTTCCCACATGGCTGTGAGTAGGAATGTGTGCCCATGTGATTGTCTTCTGAGCGCTCTACAGCCTTCTCCTGCTTGTAGCATAAGGAAACACTGGGTCGGTAGGATGACCCCATCATCTTAGTCAACAACAACAGTTTTGAGATTGTGCTGGGTGGAGAAAGACTCATCTGCACAGGTCCACTGTTTTTTGGCCTGTGGTACCAGGCCAAAACTAAACTTAGTGGTACCACCCCAGGCTTGAATGAAGGTAAGGTGCAATGTGCCGTCATGTGCCTTTGCTGTCTGCCTGGTGCTAGGGCTCTTTTCCAGTGGCAGTTCCAGTGTGCTGGTGTGGGAGAAAAATATGGCCCAGCTGTGATAGGTCTATAGAGTAGCAGTGGTATAAAATGGCTAACTCTGCCCTTATATTTAAATATAACACGAGCATAGTCAGTTATCAGACTTTATTGGAAAGGTATAACATATATACTGGTTTAATAGCAGAGGGTCGAAATAGGAGATTATCAAGAAACCTAGTGGAATCGTTTGAGTTTGGAGGCATCATGGATTTAGAAATATTGAGGAAAACCCCAATTTGTTGTTTCCGTGCTATTAGTGCAGTAGCTGGCATTATGAGGGAATATAATGTTGGACTCTTTGCTGATGCATTGTGCAAAAATTAAAACAAAAATTTGGAACAGCTTTCACTATGCCTTCAGGTGTTTTTTTTTTTTTTTTTTTTTTTTTTGTTGATTGGCTGGTTGGGTTTTTTTCAGCCTGTCATTCTTTGTTATCTGTGCCAGAGGGAAAGATGTGTCTTATTTATATAACATCACTTCTGAGAAGTCAGTGAAGTGAGAAGGAGGTTATGAACATCGTAGTGCTTACCTGGCTTTTTAGCATTTTAATTGGTGCCCTGCAAATGCCATCAAAATGGTTCTTAGCATAAGTACACTGGAAATCTGTCTGAAAATTTTGATGCGGGATCCTCAGTCTAATTGAAATGTGAATACAAGCACCTGAATTTATGAATGCAGAAATAGGTTAAAAAGCTTTCTCTTGAGGTGCATCCACAGAAGAGGAGAATTTTAGACATCTGCTTGAACATACTTAAGTACCTCAATTTGAAGACCAGATATTTCTATGTTAGTAACTTAACAATAATTCCTTTAAAAAAAAGTTGCTAAAATATGATCAGTTGCAACAAAATCTGTATGATTTTTTGATAGAATTGTAGAATGGTTTGGGTTGGAAGGGACCTTTAAAACCATCTATTTCCCCCCCCCTTGCCATGGGCAGGGACACCTTCCACTAGACCAGGTTGCTTAAGATGTCCCTGATGATGGCAGGGGGGGGGACTAGATGATCTTTAAAGATGATCTTCATATTGTTAATTTTTGTTTTCATATGATTTCTTTTAGATAGGACAACTTGGGTTCAGTTTAAAGTACCCACATGAAATAGCAAAGCGTGTACAGTCTCCAGTGGGTGGCTTCACACTACATTCTTCTTTGGTCACTGTTATATTTAATTTGCTATTGAAACTCACTTATTTTTCAGTTTTTGATCTTCTTCCATATTCCAACAAGAGAGTGCTACCGAATTTCTTACAACAAACACTTGGGGATCCTATGCTGAATGAAGTGTACTTGCTTTCAACATTCAAACTGCAGCCAAAGAGCACAGCCACTGTATTTGGCCTGTATTCATCAGGTGACAACAGCAAGTATTTTGAATTTACGGTAATGGGACGGATGAATAAAGGTGAGTTGTTTGGAGTATGTAGGGGAGAACTAATGTGGGATCCATCGTTGTTGGTGTGTCACAGATGGATGTTGAAAACTCTGATTAACCTTTGTGCTCCAGTCATTCCTGTTGCATGCTGTCACCACTTTGCCCCCCACCCCTGCCCCCAAGATATGTGTTGGTTACATCCCCTCTCATCCCCCTTTTCCCTCCCCAACCCCCCATGGGTGCTGCTGTCTCCTGGCCAGGGGGAAGCTGATTGGACAATCAGCTGGTGTTGCCACTCTGCCATGCGGCTTGCTCTGAACAATCCTGAGAAAGGAGGGAAAAAATGGAGTATGGAGAAAGGAGTCAATTTGTCTTTCTCCTTTTTCTTTTCCTTTTTTTTTTTTTTCCTTTCCCCTTGGGACAATCACTGGTTCTTGTTACTCAGGAATGTGAGGGACACACGCACATGCTGCCTCATGCATATGAAAGGCAGGTTCTTGTTCTGCTGACCCTGGAGGTCAGATGTGACTATGCAAGACAAACATTCCTAGTACTTACAGGATCTTTTGGGTGAATTAAAGTGTTTGTTCTCCATTTATTGAAATTAGTTAATCAGCAATCAGGGCAGGAACTTCAGCAGACTGTTAGAAATGGAGAGCTTTCATCCCTCTCTAGACCAGATCTAGGATATATTGCAATTTTAAGGTTCAGTGAAAAATTGTCGAATGATGTTAAGTTATTGTTGCTCCATTGACTTGCCCACTGCTATGATAATTTGCTGCTGCAAATGTTGTAATCGGGCAGCTGAGTCTAATACACTGAGAAACTTCAGCTTATACATAGGAAAATTATTCTGTGTGCTGAAGAAAAACACACCTTTTGCTGCGGAAATGTAGGGGAATGAATTAGATAAAACATTGGTAGTTTTATCAGTTTTGCCAAAATCCTTCTGGGGTCAGCGAATAAGAACACAATAATGTATGTGTTGGGGGTGGGTAAGAGATGGTCACACAGATTTATCAGTAAGTGTCATACAATTCCTAACACTGACTTATCTAATTGATAAATAGAAGACAGATCAAACATACTCCCTCTGTCCCTCTCTCTCACACACAATTATGTGTGTAAATATTATATATAGGAATGCATATGTAGACACACAAATATGTCCATATACATACAGTTTTGGGCATATCAAACTCTTTTCTTAATTTTTCAAGAATACCTGCATGCCTGATGGTTACTGATATGCTTTAAGTAGCAAACTTAAGAGGTTTTCTGGTGGAAGGTTACGTGGCTCCTTTTGGTTTTGTCCTCAGTATGTTGGTGTTGTATTGGAGAAGTGTCTGTAGCCGGTTGCTGACATATAGATAAGCAGCACGAAGAAACTTGTCCTGTCAGTGACCAGTGTGTGTAGGTGGAGGACATCTGTAACCTACCTGTTGTAAAGGACTGATCAAACAAGGAGGCTTTTCATAGGTTTCAGGGCTGTTCCGTGGAGGTCTCTTTGCCTCTGTGGAACTTTATTGCACCTTATTTAAGGCATATGGCAGCATGCGAGTAGTAGGCAGTTTTCACGTGTGATGTGTCAAATGTCCCATATGGCTATTTTGTACACTAAGTTAAACTGCATCCAGGAGGCTGTTGTGTGAGCTGAAAGTATGGAGTGTGGGGGCTGTTTGTGATCCTCTCAACACTGGAGATCATCACCTAAGTGGTAAGCCAACGTTGGCGTCTTAGCAAAATGCAGGGTTTTGGAAGGGTGGATATGTGGACAGTGCTTCCTCAGCACGGCATTTCCACTTGTGCACCAAAATCTGATCTTAGTCCAGTGCAGGTCTTAGTTATCCTTTAAAGTGCCACATCTGAGGGCTGTGTTCCAAATGGTTTGCTCATGTTCTGGTTTTGCTGTGATAGTAAAATGCTCATAACGCCTAAATGTTTTTAAAGCGCAAATCTAAATTACTGGGTTACTGCTCAACTTGTTTTGGTTAGACCAAGGTACTTTTCAGAGGCAGATAGCATCCATGGGTTTCTTACCGTTTTTGAATGGTTCCTTTATGGAACAAATGGCAGTAAGCGCATAAAAGTGATGTAATTTACTAGTTCTGTCAAGCAGTTCCTATTTACTGGCAGCATTTGTAGTTTCATTGAAAATATGTTTCTTAAACAGTACAGGTGAACTACTTACTCTTATGAATGTCTCTGTAGAATATCCTAGCAGCAGACACGTGAGGCGGGCACTTGGATGAGTTAAATCTTACGGAGGCGGAGGCTGTGGTCCAGCGAAATTGCCCTTCAAAAGCCTACTTTAGTTTACCAGATGGATATTTGGCTTTGACTGAGGAAGGAATACTTGATCCTCCCTCCAAGTCAGACTGCTCCTTGTCCTGAAACTATTCTGGCATGTCCTGTGCTGGTCCCTGCCACCATCTCCTCTCCTAGGTTACTGCTGCGTTTGGTCACTCTGAATGCAGGGCCCACATCCAAAGACCTTGCTTTCATATGACCAGGCGTGCATAATACATAAGTAAAATGCGTGCAAGGTACTCTGTCTTGCCCGATCTCGGAGTGTGCCAAGAAATGCTACCTTTTAGCAAGTTACTGGTGACCTCATGCACCTTTGTGGAAATCTCAGCTCTGGCAGTGTTTGACATAGCAGTGAAAACATTCTTGATGTTGATCACAGCTGCTGGGACTTTAGCGTTCACGTAGACTTCATGGTTGGAGACGTACCCTGTCCTGTTCATCCTAGTATAAATCTGGATGCTTTTAACCATTAGGCTGAGCAATTAGAAAAATGGTGGGGAAGATGCAGTCGGTAACTCAGAATGTCACAGGCAAACAGGGGTATCGCAGCATCAAAGAGGGTACGTTAGTAGTGGAGAGACGGGAAGATACTTTGCTAAATGGATAGAAATGGGATGAGTTATGGGCTCTGAAGCTAATAAGAGTTTTTCCCTCCACTATATTCACAATTTTTAGTTGATCTCATGTTAATGTAGGTGTTTCTCAAAAGTCGGAGTATTTGTGAGCCTCACTTGATGTAGCAGTAGCAGCCCACTGTGAACTTCAATGGGATGTTCACAAGAGCCGGCACGTAACTGTTTAGATGCCCGACGTCGGTGCAGCTTGACTCCTTAATGCACGTTAACTGTTATCATGAAGAAATAAGGGACATACAGGCTGGTGAACAGTGGAATCTCTGAAACAAGGTCTGTCTAATATCATAGAGTAGTTATACCCTGTCTAGATGCGCTCAGCTCATTCCTTCTGCAGATATGCATTTGGAGAGCCAGAGAGGGATTTTTGTGGAAAGAGCTAGCTAGCTGGTCTGAGATTTAGCTTGCAGATCCTAGCTTACCAATCCAATTTCCTTAGGGAAGAGACATTTTTCAATATTACGCAGTGTGTGGAAGTTTCTTTTTGTCTGCTGTTGTATTCTGATGGTGCATTTTACTTCATAAAATGAGAATTTGTTGTGTGAATTATCAAGCAAGTAACTCACTAATGCCTTAAAAAAGAGTTGAGAGGTGCCTTAGTCAACTTGAGGGGTGGAATATGTCTTTTCTGCCTTATATTTCGTTTTCACTTACTCTTTGTTACGAAGAAATGCAGGTTTTTGGCTTGGAATCATGCTTCCTTTGGTTTCTTTAATGACACATTTTGATACACTGGTGGCTTCTGCTGAATACAATATGCATCACTGAAACTGATTTTTCTAGTCAAACTTTTCTGCTATAGAGTTTTTCTAGGTCTATCAGATAAGTTCTTGCCATAGCGCTGACTGCAGGCCAGCCACTGCATCCTTTACCTTTACCGCCTCTATTTTAGTACATTACAACCTGTAAGGCGACATTGGTTAAGCCAGTTAAAGGCCTGGACAAAGCAGTGGAAAACCCTGTGCAGGCAGCAGTGCTTTGAAACGGGGAGTCACACGAGAGTCCTGGTAATCCTGCTCTGAGCGTCAATGTCCCATTTATTATTACCATTTATATCTGCATATGGGATGCATTTGCAAAAGCTGATGTGGAAAAATACCAGTGCAATCGCAGATTCCACAGGATCTTCCCTGACCAGCTGTGGATTATCCGCTACCCTCTGATCGTCTTTCTGTCTATTTTGTACTAGCGGTGCTGCGCTATCTGAAGAGCGATGGGAGGTTGAATTCAGTGATCTTTAGCAACATCCAGCTGGCTGATGGGAAACCCCATGCTGTCATCTTGTGGCTGAGTGGCCTGCAGGAGGGATCGAGCACAATAGAGTTGTATGTGGACTGCCTGCAAGTAGGTGCCATTCAGGACCTGCCAACAGCATTTTCGGCGCTGTCTCAGAGGTCGGTGGCAGTAGAGTTGCGCACTTTCCAGGAGAAGCCACAGGTGAGTAGGAAAACTGGGAGCAAACTGAGCACTTAGAGGCATCATCAGGGATCCTCTGGCACACTGAATCCCGACCTCAGTCCTCACAGCAGCCAAGCTCTATACAATGGTGTTTCAGTAATACTTGAGTGTTAACTTGTGAAATAAATGTAAATACAAATTCCCTTTGGAACATGTGACATCTGAACTTCATTGAACCTAGAAATTGTCATGCTATTTGTTTTAAACACAATTTTTAGCTTATTTAAAACACACAATTACTGCCTCCCTCACTTCAGTCTAGGTGTTTCTTGGACTTTTTGCAGACCTAGCTGATGCAGTAAAGGCAGCTCTTCGTCAGCTTCTTACAGCTGTTCAGTGTGAGCAACCTTTGGTTGTGTATGTGGCTTTCCTCTTCATGAAAAGCCACATGAACTAAAAAGACAAAAGAAGGTGGAGGGTTTTGCACAAAATTAATTTACTTTGTCTGATATTTCACATTTATTCCATTGCTGTACCTGAACTTTGAGCTCTGTTTTTCCTCTGAGTCCAGGATATACTAGATGAGCTGAAGCTGGTAACTGGAGGAACACTTGCCCAAGTGGGGAACCTGCAGGATTGTTTTCTTCAGCAAATTGAACCTGTTCCTCAGTACACTGGTAAGGCCTGCAACCAGGAGTTAAAATTGTTTCTCAGGATACCAGTGCAAAGAAGCTATTGTGATGAAAATTAAAAATGTGGAGAAGCTCTATAGACAAGTAATAACAATTGTTTAGCTGAATTACAGCCATGATAATTTCCTGTAAATGTTTTAGGAATAGCTCAGTTTGGAGAGACAACAGTAATGGCTGCTGGTGATAAAGCAACAAGTTGTTGTCCTACTGAAGGAGAAGTCCATAATGATTAAAAGAGGCTTTTTAGGTTAATTTGGAAGACAGAGTTTTGTGATCATGATGTGTTTATGTCAGCTCAATAATATTTTAATTATTCAAATTGCAGACAGTTCCAGGTGGGAAGTAGTCCTAAATGTGATACGCTGCTACAGGCTTTATGAAAACAGATGGATGGATAGAGTAGCACGGCCTATGAGTGTACTTATTCACATGGCCAGTATTCATCTCTTCTTGATTACTGGGGAGTCCCAGAGAGGGGAGGAACAAGGCGTGAAGAAGGACACAGGAGACTGCAGAGTGTGTTGGTGCTACGCCTATGGAGCCTGCGGGTCTGCATGGGAAGAGCCACTGCAAGGCAGCCACTAGTCCTGCTGTAAGCTAGCCAAGGCTCTTGTCACCTGCCGGACTGGAAATCTGCTCCATAACCAATTCCTTTTCTGCATGTGCTGAGCATTGTGGAGACTGAGCTGGGGACAGGGAGGAAAGTAAGGAGCTGAGGCTACGGGGATTCCTGCACATCCCCAGGGCCTGGGTGCAGTCCCCTGTGATAGGTGAGGGTGCTCTCTGACCTCTGGACACAGCAAATCTGGGCTAGACTGCCCCGTCGGTGCCCCTTCCTAGTCCATGTTGATCCACCTTTCTGAGGCAGGTGTGAGAGAGAAGCATGGGTTCACACTGTGCATGCAATACATTAATATGCAACTAACATGAAGAAAAAGAAGTGAGGTCGAGGTTTGAAGTGGGTTCCATGAAAAGTTCTCTCACTGTCCCCACCCCC
>NW_010245327.1:0-631 GCF_000690775.1 Eurypyga helias | reverse complement strand
AGCAGCACAGACCCAGATGGCCACCTGCAGAGGGTAAGGGGCTTCTGGGCGCCGAGGCAGGCGCGGGGTCTGCATGTGGCAGGGCCAGGGTCTGTGCCCAGGGCCCCGCAGGGCAGGGAGCAGGGCCGCTCACCGCTATCCTCTCTGCTCCGGCAGGTCCGTAAGCCCGTGCTGGTGGCCAAGCAGCTCAAGCACAGGATCCGCTGGCTGCACATGCTGGGCCGTCAGTGCTGGTGGGTGCTGGTGGCGAAGGAGGCACCCAGTCTCCCGCCAGCTCCTGCTGGGGATGTGTCCTGGGGCCCCATGTCCCCACGGCTCATGCCGGGCGGTGAGAAGGGGCAGGGGTGCCAAGACCCCTGTCCCCGAGGTCCGCTCGGCTGGCCGGGGCCGGACCAATGCCCTTTTCTGTTTGGCTTTCGGCTTAGGCTCATCCACCTGACGCTGGACACCATGGAGGAGGAGGTGTGTGAGGATGGGGTGGAGGAAATGGAGGTGGATGAGCCATCGGATGAGGAAGAGGTGGACATAGACCCACTGGCAGTGGCAGGGAAGGCAAGTGCTTCCCTTCCAATGCCTGCAGACAGGGACTGGGGCTGGTGCTGGGGTGGGTGGGCCCTGCTGCAGGGACACT
>NW_010245326.1:0-2082 GCF_000690775.1 Eurypyga helias | reverse complement strand
TGCAGGACCTTGACACCACATG
The DNA here is from genome assembly GCF_000690775.1 of Eurypyga helias. Lineage (NCBI taxonomy): Eukaryota > Metazoa > Chordata > Aves > Eurypygiformes > Eurypygidae > Eurypyga > Eurypyga helias. Next base: position 2,060 of record NW_010245326.1, on the reverse strand, counting down.
AGGTCACATATGTACACCTGAGGTTTTTACACCCCAAATTGTCAGTCCACTGGCTGGTGTGCAGACAGGGAAGCTTCTTATTCTGGCGCAGGCGGAGGCAGTGATGTGCTCATGGAGTTTTCTGGTAGTATCAAGCCAGGTTTTGACCCACGCTGTCTCCACTCCAAGATCTGTCCCCTCTCTCTGAATGTTCATGTTGCTCTTATACTTCTTCCCAAGCTGACTCCTTTGTTCCAGTCTTCCAGTTACTGTTTAATCCAGCTGATGGCAGTCATCCTCTTTGACGTGCTCGAACCGCCGTTGTATCCAGGCCGTTTGCTTACTGGGAGCTCCCCAGCATACACAATGTGTGAATGTACTGGGACAAGACTTCCCATCGCTCCTACCTCTGCCTGCAGCTCTGACAAAAGCAGGTTTGAGAGGTACTTCTAGGTCTTTTGACATAATTACAAAAAGAAAACATTTTAATCTGTGTTTAAATAACACAACCTTGTCATTTAAATAGTTGCACAGTTTTTAAGCATGCATATTCCAGCTTGGCCATTAGAAAAACCAAACTTGCAAGCTATTTCTCCCCAAATAGCAATTTAATAATTACTTCTCTAATCCCAGTAGCATGTGATGCTTTGAAATGAGAAAATTCTCTCTCCTTCTTGCTTTGCTCATCTTCTCATTGTTTTTGTGTTTATTAACTGCATTTGCCCAATTGATCCTGTGAATTCTTTGTGATGTGCACCTCGTCTGCCTTTGATGTAAGGGCTGTGTACACCCCTGAGGCTTCATAAATAATAAAATAAAAGGGATAATGAACCTATTTGGATAGGTGGTGTACAAAAGCACCCTAAATTTAAGTAAATGTTAATTATTTGGGATTTATTCTGTTACCTCTGACGTTTACCAGAAGCTTGAGCTCCTGTATGATAGGTTGTGGATGGATGCACACTGTGGAAGCAGCTGATTTAAAGAATGGAGTTGGTGCCTTTTGTTCTGCTCCAGCTACCCGTCTCTGCTCCGTCAGATCTCCGTGTGTGCACCAACCCCAGCTGGTGAAGCTGTTGTAAGCTGACACAGCTCACTGTCACTGCAATGACGTGGGGAGCACCTGCGAGAACCCTTTGCAACTAGCAGATCTGAAGGGCACTGCAGTATTCAGCAGAAAAACAGTCAGCAGCCTCATCAGTAACCACAGCTAGCACGGTTAGATTCCAAGAACGCTTCTGTCCACCCCGAGAGCAGAGGGAGAACAGCGGAAGGTGGTGAAGTGACTTGTCTGATCTGTTGGTCACAGTTTCGGACGCTGAGCACAGATCTCACTCCTGGTTTTGTGCCTTTCTCTAAGGGACATTGTTTTTAGTGAGAGTTAAACTGATTTTTCAGTGTCTGCATAGGTAGGGGCACTTTGGCTGTCACAGTGAAATATCTTTGCTGCATAACCTCCAGTCAGTAATTATATTGCCTTAAAAATCTTGTTTACTGGCTTATCTGACATTTTTCCTTAGAAATAATAGGAAAATACTCCAGAAGTGCATGCTGATTCTGGTTTGTTTTTTTTCCTCTTAGTTGTGTACAGGGGAAAAAGGGGGAGGGCAGGAGATGCATGGATTATAGGGAGGAGGAGACCTGGGAAGCAGGAAAACAACTCTGGAAACTTAAATAGTTCAGTTTGTCCAGGTTGTGCTTGCACATGGCTGTTGATCAGAGGGAGAATCAAGGCCTTGGGTACACGGGGGTAGAAACAAAACACTGTTGGGCCTTGCAGACTCCCAGATACATTCAGCTGAGTAATTCAAATAACTGTGATGAAATGTCCTTAACTGTTCATACACTTTTCGAATTTACAAAAGCGGATTGGAGGGGCCTGTCTTGCTGCTGTTACATGGTGGAGGCCATTCTGCTCTTTCCTGGGCTGTATTTACTGTAAGTAACGCTGCTTTGTAGAAGTATGTATGTATGCAAATGTGATGTCTGAGCGTGGAAGGCAACTAACCATGCGGCTCTGTTAAGAACAGGAAAATCAATTCAGAAAAATGTCTTACAGCCATAGAATCACAGACTGGTTT
>NW_010245325.1:0-14399 GCF_000690775.1 Eurypyga helias | reverse complement strand
TGATTCTATATTCTCCTATATGTTGGTGTTTCGGGGTTGGGTTTGGTTTGTTTAGCTGCTGTGATTTAATTAGCTTGGTCATTACTGATTTCTGTCCCAGAAGACTTCTGCCTGTCCAAGGCTGAAGTCAAACTTACAAGACCTGTCACATTTAGCCTATAGCAATCCAGTATTACCTTTCTCTGAATTCTAGTAAGAAAATACAGAGTTGAGGAAAAATACTGAAATCACACAGCAATATCTAAGCAAACTCCAGCTGTGTCCCACAGTTGACCGATTTAAATTTCCTGAATGCCAATTGAGAGCAAACCCTTTTCCTTCTGGTTACCCGACTCTACGCTGTTGTTGCATTAACGGTGTAGTGCGAACACTTACTCGATGTTTCTGTGAGCTAAGCTGTTCATTAACCCAGCAGGATTTCTTTTTTGTACTGTTACCAAATTTAATTGAATCATAGAAGGGACCAACAAACACCAGAGGCTAGGGCAAAGTAAATAAGAAAAGCAGGGAAAAGCAGCTGGTAAGAGATGGGAGCCTTCCCTTTAGAAGCAATTAACTTTTGTACAGGCTGACCATATTTCTTTGAACTCTAGCCTTAAGCAATACTGAATGGTAAAATAAGAGTGTATAATGGCTTAGGTCATAGAAACTCTGTAAACTTCGGTTTTGTTTTTTGTTGTTGTTGTTTGGTTGGTTTTTTGTCATATCCATGAATCTCATTTGCACATGCTATCTGGAGTTCTTTTGTTTGGGGCTTGTTTGATTTTCTAAGAGCTCATTCCTTCCCATGACTGGCCACGTCTCAGGAATCACAACAACTAAGTTTCTTAATAAAAGTCATTGTTCTCTATTCACAAAGCTTCACTGGTCTAGAACTTTTTGTTAAAATAACGTTTCCGTGGTATTTGCTACATGTGTTCCAGTTTAAAAGTATCCACATCTATAAGTATACAACTATTAAAAAGTCACATACTGTTACCTCTTCCATTTCCTAAATACTTTTGCATGTTTTACATTCCCATTTTCTAACTGCTACTTAGCAAAGACAACAGGCAGGCACTAACTGTCAGAAGCTCCACTACCGATTCCAGTCTTATGGCCAGTTACACACCCTTTAATGATCACACTGTATTCAATAACATACATGTGCAACGATATAGAATCATAGAATGGTTTAGGATAGAAGGGACCCTAAAGATCATCCAGTTCCAACCCCCCTGCCATATATATGTATAAACATGTGTGCATATATATGTATACAAACAGTGCATACAAACAGTGCATATATTTGTATTGTACGTGTGTGTAGAGTCTCAAAACACACAAGACAAATAAGAAAGATAGGACCAGGAGCGACAACTTCCACGAAGCACCATAGCTATTCCAAGCAGCTAGAATGTTTGTCGGAAATGAATAGGTGACCTGACAGTCCTGAGAAGATTGAGGCTTGAATAAATAAGTGGGTAAAAGACAACTTAATCCTGTAGTAGTACATGGAACTACAGGTTTTCTGCTACCCAGGTGAGCTTTATAACCGTTGCCTAAAGTCTCCAGTTTTTATTTATTCAGTTCCTGTTCCTCCCAATTCTTACAAAACAATGTGACAACAGAAGAAAGATGCTTAAAGGCCTCAAGCAGCTCAGCCTGTAATTTGGGGCTGAAAAACTACAATAGATAAAGAACCCAGAGTTTTAAATCCATCATATTGAAGGAATAACCTGATCCAAAACTTCCACTGCTTAGACAAGTGCTACAGCCACAGGTAGTCATACAAAAAGGTCTATAGGCAACTTCTTAAAGATACAAAAATTCTCAGACCTTATATAGTCCTTGAGGAATTTGAGTCTCCTGAATGAATTCAGAAATTCAAACCTTCCTATAAAGACAATGAAGCATTTTCTAGTTCTACTGTATTTGACTGGAATACTTAATGGGACAGTATCTGTAAGGTCCAAAAGCATCTGCAGTGTTACTGGCAAGGGTTGTAAAGATAGCCCCTACCCCTGAATTTGGTTTACCTCTCTTCTAAAGGCTTGAGACTAGCAGCTCCTTTGCTATCAGTCACAGGGAAAGCCACAGAGTCTCAGACCTACCATGTGCATTCTCAACTACACTAAACCCTTTGCAAAGTTTTGCTGTGAGGTTTGCAATTTTTCACACCAACAAATCCTCCTTGAGCAAATAAACACTACACTTGCCAGAAACATACAAAGACAGAGGCAAAACCCCTGGACCCTCAACTAGATGCTTGGTATTTGTTATACAAAGGCCTGAAAGATATTGGGGCAAGGTTTTAAATCAAGAAGGGTATCCAAAGAGAGCATTCCAAAATGCTGCAGCTGAACCAGAAAATCCGTCTATGTCAAAACATCATGCATCTAAACATTATATCTGTTTCTTGCTCAAGATAATCAGACTAAGAGTCCAGAAAAGATATATAGGATGATGAAAGCAAGGGGGTAAAAAGGTATAGGAATGGAAAGAAAATTATGAAATCCAAGCAAGAAATAAGTTCTCATCAACCATGTTAAAATCTGTACACACACAAAAACCAAACCACCCTACTACTTCTTATCAAGCAGTGGTGAAAGAATATGTCTTTATGTGCACCACTAGTCTCAAGAGTTTGAGGAATAGGTACAGTGTGCACATAAGCATTCCTGGTCAATTATGAATTCAGAAAACATGCTTAAGCAAGGGCCAGAGTATATATGCATCAGACACAGTGGGGAAAGTCTAAGTTTGAAGTGACAGTAGGATGCCAAAGAACGATGATTCATTATTAAGGACAGAAAATGCTGTATTTCTAACATTTAAAACAACTGAATTAGAGCAGGGGAATGAGTTAATTGCCCTTTTTTGTGTGTTAACTAAAACCATCAGAAAGGGCTTTGGATCATGTGCTTTGCTACTGGGAAGCTTTACTGTTTCTGCCTCCCGTTCTCAAGTGCCCTTTCATAATTGTGAATATTTAGTATACTTGCACAGCACTGGGTAGTTCATTCCCATCTCAGCTACTTTTCACTGAATTGTATAAATGCTAAGCCTGCAATTCTTGAAGCAGACTTGCTTAGTACAGTACATAATGCTCTTTCTCAAATTGTTCAGTAAGATGAATGTTTTCAGGACAATTCAAGACTTTTTTCTATAGTACCAATTCCTCATACCAGTTATGACACACAGTCTTCCTCACTACAAAAAGAAGTTTGAGTGGCCCTCTTCTCCAGAAATTGTACATCACGTTAGGTATACTGACTTTTGACAGCAGGATCATGAGAAAAGCATATGGATTGGAGCCTTGCCATACAGATGAGGTCTTACAAATCACAGATATTCACCCCCATAACAAAGAGATAGTCTGACACGTTTCATTGCATAATAAATTTACAACATGGCAACAAGAGGAACATGTAGCAGGTATTTTCAGGAGCTGGAGAATATTCCAGACCTCTAGTACCAATAGAAAGCAGCAATACTTCATTTTGAATTTCAGATTGTTCATGAATGATTTCACCTACTTAAATCTGTATAAATAGACTTAAATTCTAAGAAACCACTGGGTTTAAGTTTATGGAGAAAGAACTACTTATACTGTCCTCTAGAAAACTGCAGTTAATTTGAAAGGCAATTTTAGTATACAACATAACATTTTCAAAAGTATACATATTAACTCCAATATTAATAAAAATGCATAAAGTTTCCAATAAATTGATAACCTAAGTTGCACTGAGAAGCCCAACCAGAATTCTGCCACAGTAGGAAAACAACACTAACTTTATTTCAGAGTTTACTACATTAAAAATAATTCACTACACAGAAATGCATTGTCAGGGGCCAAGATACAGAGTTTTCAGTCTCATTTTTCTTATTATACTCTTCGATATTTTCATTTCTCCAGATGCTATAACCAGGAAAACAAACAAGTAACAAACTAGACAATGCAAGATTCCACTAATGATATATACATTCTTCTTGGGGAAAATACAGCTATATACTGCAGCTACCATGACTTTCTATTTTAACTACAACTGAGATAAACCATTCTCCATTTTTCTTAAACTCCCTGTATTTCCATAGGAATGTGAAGATGAAAGCTAAATCTTCCTTAAATTTGAAATGGGGTATAAGTAATTCTACTGGAAGTTCATATTACCGCTCTTATGGGTGCACCTTCCAATAGTTTCTGACTGCATAATTATTTTTCCCTAATCAAACCTCTCTTAAACAGCAAAGTACTTTTCCCCCATCATAATCACATAGCACTGTTTCTGTGTTTCAAGGATGCAAGAAAAAAACTCCCATGAGCTGCTTTAGTAAGTACTTTCATGATTAACTTATTTCTCTACAAAAATCATAACTTCAAAGTAAATAAAAAGATACTTAAGGTGATAATCACCTGGCTGCAATGTACAAGATCAAAATTTGAAAACCATACAGTTAAAATGACTTACTAAATGTTTTAGCACCACCTCCTGGTCATACTACTACACACATTGTTAGTTTACAGTATATTTTAACTGTTTTCTGGGATCTCTTCAACTGAAGAAAAAAAACAGCAGAATATCTACTGACCAATGTAATTTACAGCAGACTGCATCAAGTCACAGGATCTCTCAGAGCTAAGAAAAATTAAAACAATCAAGCACACTTCATATTCAGGAATTCCAAGTCCTACAGTGAATGGTGTTTTAAAAACACAAGTTAGATACCATTTTAAACAGTGTGTTTTTAGAGCATTATTCCAATTACAAGAAAAAATATTTTGAAAAATACCAACCCACATGAATCTGAAACAAGATTAGAATTAAAAGATGTAAAACCACAGAAAATGCAATAGAGGCAACACACATACCTTGAAATACTTCCTTCTCATACGTGTCATATTCATTAACATGACTCCAGAATTTATTCCAGTTACTCCGTAATAGGGATGTCTAGCAAAGCGATTATACCACCCGATACGGGGCTCCTCATGTTCCGGTGCCATTGCAGCAATTTGTGTGGCGTTGAACTTTCCCAGAAAAGACCAAATATCATCAACAGGTCTCAAAAACAGGATGTCAGTATCCACATACAGTAGCGAATCCACATTTTTGAGGATTAACTGTGAGAGAAAGAAATTTAAAACCACACAAGTTTTATTGAGTTTCTCTTCATAAAGCAGAAGTTGCTGCCATTACACAACAAAGTTTAATATATTTTCATCATATGCAAATAAATTTACTTCAGACTGACAGTTTGCAATCAAACTTGACATCATTCCCTCTTCTCCTGTTTTGGAGAATTTCTGTAGAGTGAACCAGAGGTTTTTTACAGAATAGTAATGCAAAGGTACTCAGTCTACCTGTTATATCCCCGGGCTCCTCAGGAGTAGGCTGCAGGACAGGTGGAACATTACCATAACAGGAGCTCCTATCTTCCTCCTGTGCCCTTGCCCTCCTACACGTATCTAATCAAACAAGGGAGAGGTGTACGCGAGCCCTAGAAGAGACAGCGCTTGGGAGATAGCTGCCACTGCTATAATTCACCTAGCCTGAAGTATGATTTCTGAAGTGTCTTAAATGACAAAGAAAAGGTTGCACAAAACACTCTGGCAATAGCAGCCCATTTCTTGTTTCATTTTCTGTAACACTTCAGACCCACGCAAGCCGGCAACTTTCCAACTAAGCGAGGAGATAAATCCTTACCTCTGAGGTGACAACACGACCTGTAGCTCTTGCTGAGGAAACTGTGCCATAATGCCATGAGTTAGAAATAAGATTTTTCTTAGAAGTAACTGTTAGGAGTAGTAGTAGTTCTTAATTTAAAACTAGGCAGAAATTAGATTAACAAGGTCAGCTTGACACTTCATAAACAGACTCCTGTATTGTCCTATCACAGAATAACTTACTGGCAAGAAGAGCCTTTGTGAAGCGCATGGTTTAAACAACTTCTTCCATTCTGCTGCACTCTCAGTTGGAAATGTTATTGGATATAATGTGTAATTAACTTTTCCTTCATAAGGGAAGTCATCAAGCTATGTGAAAACAAGAGATCACAAAAATTACTTCAGTTCAATTTCATTACAAAAAAGAAATCAGTTCCCCATTCAAACTGATAATTGAACACAACTGCAACACCTCCCTTTGGTAGCGGAAATGCTTCCTGAATTGCAATAATCAGTCAACTATTCAAAATACTTGAACAAAAAGTGGCACCTGCAGGCCACTATGAAGAAAACACATCATATCAGACCATAAACTAAAGTAAGAGCAAGTAAAATAAATTAGTATTTACAAAAAGTAAATACAGCAAGTAAAACTTTTCCCCTCTTAACTAGTTTCCACAGGAGAAATACCAATGACGTCTTTCTCAATTTAAAATAAGCTTACCCAATTTTTGCCAGTTACTGTTCATCTGACGTTAGTGTATATATTACTACATATAGCATACTAACATCATAGTTAAAATGACATTTTAAGAAAAAAACAGTAAAACTCTCTGTAGATATATGCTAGGCAGCTTCTAATACTGCTACTCCAGTCATAGTGTGCTATTCATTAACTGAAATCTACTAAAATTAGACATAACCACATCCACCATTTTCAAAGACTAATGTTACACTTTGGTCAGCCAATGTAAGCCTGACTCATACTGTAAGCACAGGGACAAAAAAAGGACAGATCTCTATTTTCTTTTGTAAAATCAACTTTAAGAAAGCTCACACAAGGTTTGTGTTCAAAACATCAGGTTTGCATTGAACGGATTCAAGGTGACAAATCAGGAAGCTTTGGTCTGTCTCAATGAAAAGCTTTGATATCAGCAACTAGAATTTTTCTGCAGGAAAAGAAAATCAAAAATCCCCATCCAAGATTACAGAAGACTTTCATATTACCTTATTCTTAGACCCCTGCATTTCTGCCACTATATCAAACATGTATTAACCAAGAAGCAGAGAAATTGCTATATAATTACTCAAATTGTACTACAAATCGATTAAGTAAATTAATTTGGGTACTTACTATGCCTTTGAAACTCCCATGCAATTGGTCCTCAGCAAAAATATGAAACTGGAGAGGTTTGATGCTGAAAATAATGGCTGATCTCAGCATAGTAACAGTCTCCTCCAGTCTTTCACCACAGGCAACCACTGCTAGATGCATCTTCTCAGAAGAATGTATTTTCATATAATCGTATCTGATACAAAAATATTTTTTCATTTGACATTACATCTAGCACAAGCTTAAAGAAAAGCTCTACTATTTATTGCAGCATGTAATTTGCTAAATATCCTTTATCATATTTAAATCAGCAAAGGATAACTCAAACAGAACATATGAACTACAGGATTACTGCTCAATTCAGTTTAACCTGAACTATACTCCCACCACCCCAGTTTATGAGGGAAAAAGAAGGTATGGAAGAGCTATACAGAAACTAATCAAACATACATTTATTTTCTTAGCAATCTTACTATCCATTACTGGCAAGGAATGCCATCAAAACAGCTATGTTAAAAGAAAAATCACATGAAGTTACACCAAAATACAGAAGGCTGACAGCACTTAAGTCGTGCATGAGTTCTTTCCCTGGACTCAGTACGGAGGTAGGTAAACATGACAGAGTTAAACTCAACAAAACTGAGATGATCCCTACTTTTAAGAAGTTCCATTAAGAACATTTTTGAGCGATGCAGGCATTTTGTCCATTTTCTGCTCCAGTAAGTCCTTTGGTCAAAAACCCATGCTTCAGGGCTTCTCCTAAGCACTGGCAAAATGCAGTAAGCTTTCTCCTCTCCTTCCACCCTGCAGTACAAGTTGGGTAGGAAGAGGGGAAACTAAGAGCTCAAATGGCCTCCTGGGATCTCCTAGTGCTCCCAGTGGTTCTGGAAGATCCCTCCGCTACACTGACCACACGCACTCTCCATGACCTTGGGGCTAAACCACTGCAAGGCATGAGGATTGGGAAGTCCCTTCCTCCTGAAGCCAGCAGTCCAACAACTACAGTGAGAAGGACCTGGTATGTATGATACAGGGTACATTTAAGAGTTATTTCCTTATTTTCATATAATAGGCTAAAATTATCACCAGGTAAATACGACTGGCTTGGTGACAAACACAGTGGCCATACTAAACCTAAAACCATGTTCTCCTGGGTTTTGTTTAATTAGTCAGAAAAGCTTTCAAAGGTTTTAAACATGTCAGCTCAAAGACAATCTTCAAAACAATATTCTGTGCTTCAGCTAATTGCATTGTCTATGGGAGGCGGGGGACTAATAGAACTAAGAGCATCTGAAGGTTTAAATTACAAGTTAAATTACAAGTTTAAGTCCAAGTTACACACACAAAATAAATTCTGAAGTTACAGAAGACTTTCCCAAACTAGTAACAGAGAAATGCTCGACAAAACAGAAACATACCACCCGTTCTTAGAAACTTGTCAGAGAGACACTTCATAACAGAAAGTTACAGATGTGACTCTTTGCACATAATCTCCATCCACTTTATGTACCTAACACATTTAGATGCACACAAGTTTTTCTTTAAATTGACAAAAAGACACTATGCAAATATGCCTTTCCCCTCCCCCTCTTTAAGGCATGGAAGAGCAACACACTATTTTAAGCTCCAAGAGGCAAAAAAGAAGCAAAGATATCACTCTAAAATTGCTATAGTTTAATGTGATAAACAATGTCTGCATTTAAAAAAAACAGTCTGAGTTTTAGAAAAGTTTAATGCCCTGGAACTAAAAAAACTCCAGAATACCAGGGATTTAAGATTAATAAAATTTTAATTCGATCATACAGTCAGTCTTAAGTTAAGCTTTGGGACATTATTAAAAAAATCACATGGATGAAAGACCTCATAGGTAGGATTCAGATCTCAATTAGGACACCTAAGTGAAGATGCTAACGTATGAGATTGTGTCCAAAGTCTCGCTAAAGCCAATAAAGATCTAGTGAGCAGGATATAGAGCACAGACAGCAATACATTTTATTTCAAAGTAAATATGTAGGGTTTGATTCAATTTTTTAACATAGGTATTATGCCATTTAATAAATTTTAGAATACCACACCTGACCTGCAGGTGCCAGTCGAAAAGGACTGGGTGTCTCCAATATCATGTTGTATCTACAAAGCCTTAAGGAGACATCCAGGATACCCAAGTACTACTTAAATAACACTAGCTATTTACTTCTCAGAAACTTATGGCTAGTCACCTGGATCATTCTCCATGCTCCTTCTATTTTAATGACCGTTTAAGACCTACTTGACATAGACACCTATATGCAGATGTCTATTCAGATGATTTAATCCACAGACTGAAACCTGTCAGAAGTCTTGCAGCAAAACCTGAAAAATTACTTCACTTTAACAGGGAAAAAAGATATATAATCTTCATATGTAACCAAGACATGCCCATTTAGACCTTTATACATAAAGCTAATTTAAACATTATACCATGTAGTAAGTAGCTAATGAAAAAAACACAAAGAAAGCTGAATGCGATGAGGGTAGCTGAAACCCACAAACAAGTACATTGCTGCAGTTTGAACAAGCTGCAAGCAGCAGATTAGCCTCATCACTAATCCACTGAAAAGGGAATTACAATAATTAAGCCCTGAAGTCATGAAAGCCTACAGTGATATCGCAAGGTCATGTGATGAATAAGGGCACAACCTACACAAACTGTATAGCTGAGAGTCAAGTTCCTGAACCACATGTAGCACATGGCTTTCCATGAATAAGGTATGATGAAAATTATGCCAAAGCAATTCTAAAATGCACTGAGATTCAAAGACTGTATGTTATTATTTCTATACTTAGCGACATCTGTGGATAAAAGAACATTTCAAACCACACAACAAAAACCAGACTGATCATATTATAATGCTTTTACAGTCACTTTTTCACACAACCTGTCCTATGAGTTTCTGACTTGATGAGATAATTTTTTTAATCTGTGTTTAAAAATATTTTTTTGAAGAGGCAAAAAAAATGTTTGGAAAAATCTAGTAACAATTGAATTTCAACTTGCACAATATGGGGAACAGCTGGACTCAGATCCCTAAATCCACAACACAAAACTTTATCCCTGAAGCAGATGGAGCAAAAAGTCACCAAGGCCACCATTCCCTCTAGGGACTGTCCACTATAAAGGGGATGAGACATTTTAGGTATCAGAGACATTACAGCAGGAGATGTTATGAGACTCCAGAACTGTGGTTCTTACTCCAGACTCCATAAAGAGACATCCTTTGGGGATTATAAACTGTATTTGACTTCCCTGCATACAGACCACTGGCAACCACAGCCTCCTTTTTAACATTCAGGCCTCAGTGCTGCTCCTCTTCAACTTTTTAGCAGTTCAGTAGCAGAGTTGACCAGGAGGAAAATAAAATGTATTTTACAACAACTGTAACTTATCTGAACCTGAACAAGTTTGGTATCAGAGCATCACAGCCCTGGTATCAGAGCAATACCTTTACTGAACCTCAAATCCAGATTCTGGAAGTGTTAAGACACTTCACAAGTGAGGAGACACTTTCAAAAAAATGTTTCAAGGCAATGTGGAAAACAAAAACACAAATGCATATTTTTATATGCACATTTCTCATTATTAAGCCTGATGTTTTAGTGTGGGAGATTTCAGTGGAGAAAATGGAAAAAGCAACAATAGAATAAAATACAAACTGTATTTCAGTAAGGCTTTTGGTTAGACTAACAAGGAAAACCTGACAGCCCTGATTTCCGTGGAAGTCCTAGGGAAAAACAACTATTAATTAAAATCTAAGAGCAAAAACTGTGCCTGTAATCCAATAGAAGATACTAAGCAGGATGCTATGACAGGATTTGAGTGTTTAGGGACAAATAAGAGAACTTCATTTGTCTGAGGATACTAATTACATGAGTGGTAGGGGAAGTAAAAATAAACACCTTTGGAGAGTGCATCACACATGCTCTCATGAGTTCAGAAAACACATTTAAAACAATCCACTTTGACAGCAAAACCGTATACTTTAAAACATGCTGCTCACCTGCATCATAAGGCCGGGCACAAGCCTTGTCCTGAAGTATTTTGGTGTTAAGTGTAGACCACCATTCTGTACTGACTAATTCTGCTGTGGGGTTACTAACCTCTGACAGAGGAACACAGCTGGATGTGCTCAATGAATCTGCCACAAGAGAGACAGGCTTTGCAGAGCCTGTCTGCCAAGACACTGCCTTATGTTTAAACATGTATACTAAGACACACTGTATATTAAATTAGCATTTCTACATCAATTAAAATTATGTAGTAGTAATTTGGTAGTAAGCTACAGAAGTATGTTTTGATTGGTTGTACTCTTCCAGAACCTCCACTGCATCCCAGCTGAACTTCGGGGAGGGGGTGGGGGGGCGAATCACCCAAATGATACCACTGCTAAAATCATCCCTCATCAGCTCCACAAAAATCTTAGCTCTGCCCTCTAGACTTGGCACAAGATACTGCACAGGGAGCTCCTGCATACGTTTAAGGTAGGGTTCTCCTGGGTTTATTCTTTTGTAACACATTAACAGCACAGGTCAGAGGGCACCAAACCCTCAGGAACCCCCAGATAGACATAAGGAATCCTGTATATAGGTCCATCTAATAATCTCGCATCATTCAGCCTGCTTGACTGAGGTCACCATACAGCAGCTCCTGCTGCACGCACACACTGCTGCCTTCCAAGCTCCAAGCCTTCCAGAGCAGCGTTAGAGTGCCCGGTGTGACCTGGGTACCATGCAGAGACTTGTCAGTCTGACATGCCTAGGGACCAACAGGAAGCTCTCTGCCCAACTTCCCTGACAATCAAACTCTCCTATTGCCTAAACTTTGTTAAGGATGCCAAGGAAGGGAAGATTAGTATCCAGGTACTGAGAGCACAGAGTGGTACAAATAACTGAATTAACTTCAGTTTTCTTCCAAATTTTACTCTGGTCCTTTGAGGGGTTACCATTTTTAACATAACTGCATGAGTTTTGAACAATATAAAAGTATTTGTTATTTTCTGGGATAACTGCTGTCATCCTAACTTGCCCCACTAGTTTCTATGTAAAGCCACCACCGTATTATGTAACAGTAACACAAGGATGCAAGAATTATTTTGTAGGTTACAAAAAACTTTTTCAAAATTATTCTACATCAAAACAAGTTTTCCTACACTGCTTCTGATAGAGTTACAGCCTTCCTGTTCTTTGATCTCTTCTCCAAATGGTCTGGAACACACAAGGCATTCAGTATTCAGCTTCCTAAACAAGGTTGCTTAATGAAGTCTCTCAGTCCTTCCACATCATCATTAAACTAACTTTCCTTAATATTATAACCAAATGGACCACGCAGCCAGGCTTAGCTGTGTTAAAGGTGTTTACAATTACAAAAAGAACAAGCAGAAGCCCACTGCAAATGTTTTCTTTTTCAGTATAAAAAGCTAACCACATTATCAGTGCAAATATTTTCCCTATACAAGTCTTCTTGCAATTAGCATGGAAAATTCAAATTATATTAATCAGAATATGCAGAGGAAAATATTTTCATATAATCAACCTGTATTATTTCAAACCTGGTACCACAATATGCCTCAGAAAATAAATGGTAGATACAACAATACAATAAGAATGGCTTACTTACTGCATCCTTTTTTCTTTTAATGCTTTGTGTTTGATCTAAATCAATCGATCATTAAGGAGCCCAGCCCAGCAGCCTTTCGTCACCAGAAAAAAGAAAAGCAAATAGGCAGGGTGAGAAGCCAACAAAGCCTGAACTGGTTAAAATGCAATTGTTAAATCATTCCCACACTTATTAGAAGTAGGATCAAGCTAAATACAGAAAATACGTGGATTTGAAAGTGATGAAAATTCTAGTTTTTACTCACTTTCTTAATTTTCTACTACTGCACCGGATTAAAAATAGGTCATAATCAGAGCTTATTTTGTAAAATGCTAATGATACCAGTGCACACGACATCCAAATGTCATCTATTCAATTACAAACTCAAT
This sequence comes from Eurypyga helias, assembly GCF_000690775.1. Classification (NCBI taxonomy): domain Eukaryota; kingdom Metazoa; phylum Chordata; class Aves; order Eurypygiformes; family Eurypygidae; genus Eurypyga; species Eurypyga helias. The sequence continues at coordinate 1,398 of NW_010245325.1, read as the reverse complement.
CAGTAGATTAGGTTTGAAGTTACAATATATTAGTCATTTTAAAATAGTCATATTTTAAATATTTTAAAATAGTCATATTCATTTAAAGTTGACTATGAAAGTCTGAAGCCCCATACTCTACTAAGCTCCTAGGACAGGAGCAGTCCTGTTTTTCAGGATCATCACAATCCATCTCAATATATTCAGAACACCCGGACCTCAATCAACTCAAAAAATAAACTTACTCTTTTTTTTTTTTTTTTTTTAAATAGGCAACACAGGTTAAAACCCACTTTGAAGCAACATCCAACAACTGAAATCAGGCAGGTCAGATAACCGTAATAACTACTCCTAATCGTTTCTTCATAATCAGTCTCAGTAGGAAAAATAAGCAGCCATACCAGCTAGATGACACTGAGCACCTTGAAAGATGCACTAGAAAAGGTAGGTGTCATGTAGATCACACAAAACCTGAGCCTCATGTTATCTTTATCAGTGTTTTTCCAATTTTTTTACAAAATCTGTACCACTTCATGTAAAAGTGATCTTATGCTTCCTCTATCAGTGCGAAAGCTAACAAATACTCTGTGCCATAAGCACAACACAAGACATTCTGTCCAATAATGCTGATAATCAGAAGGGTGGTAAAAAATACGGGGGCAGAATAGCTCCAAAATCCTTCCCACACACAGCACAGGCAATAGATCTTATATTGATTAAAGACACACAAGTCCCTTATTATCAATTATTAGAATCAGCATCTGCTCAGAGCTCATCGATTTCAAATGTTATCTACAGCATGAATCATACTGAAGTTAACACCTGTCCTAAAAAAATCCCAGATTCCTCTATTGGGCTCCAACACTCCTATTATACTACCATGAGTCTTACAAATGCACAGAATATTAGTTGTCATTTACTCTGAGTAGCTGTAAGCGTATACAACATGAACTGACATCGCAAGCTGCATTTCAAAAATGTCTATGCCAAGTTCTCTCTTGCATGGATAAAGAAATATCTATGGTTCTGATATCTGTCAGAAACAAAGCTAACTGTGATTTCCATTTAGAAACAGAGAGGAAACAAGCTAAGTTTTTTTTTTCAAAGAGAAGACTTCAAAATCCAAAAGCTGAAGGACTACCTTCCAAAGTTTGAAAAACTTCACTGGTAAACGGAAGGGAGACATTCTGACCCTGAGAAAGTTGGTGAATCTACTGCTGGTAAATAAATTCTGGCTATATGATCTGCTCCTCTGAACAAACTCATTTGGTTAGTTTATTGAAACAGCAAGGATAGAACAGCAGAATTTCCATTCACAAACTCATTCATGATCTGGATAGTGTTGGTCTTTTTTTATGGATTAAACCAGGTGGTCAACAGCTCAATGTCCGAGCGTAGACCAGTGACGAGCAGCGTTCC
>NW_010245324.1:0-1006 GCF_000690775.1 Eurypyga helias | reverse complement strand
ACGACCAGGGGCGGTGGGCGCCGGCGCAGCCCCGCGCCCGTCGGGTCCAGGGCGCGTTCGGAGGCACCTTCGCTTGCCGCCACCCCTTCGCTTTAATTTTCTGCGCGCGCCGCTGAGATAAGGGAGCCTTTTCCTAAGGATCGGGGAGATGACAGTGAGCAATGGATGCTCTGAAATTGCCCGTGGTGACTGTTTAAGACTGCGCCTCTGCGTGTCTCGTCTGCGTGCGCGTGTGTAAAATGAAAGATATTTGGAAGGGAGGGGGGTGGGGAAAGGGACACAAATCATTTTAATACGCCTTAATGATCAGCTCATGTTACTGTGGTAGGAACATCAGAGAAAATTAATCCTACCATTACGGGCAAAACGCTGCTCCGGTAGGAGAGTTCTCAGCTGCGTGTACCTTCCTAATAATATGCACAATTTTATTTATTTTTACATGCAAACACCGCTAGTAATTAGCCGTGTGATTATACTTGTGCATTTCGTTGGGGCTTTAACTGATGTCATTCTGCATTATTCAACCAGATGAAAACAATTTTCAATTAAGATAATGGCACGCCTTGAAATTATGCAAATGCCGGTCGTATTGTGTAGAATAATTATGACAAATGTAAAGCAGGTAAAAAAGTTTCCTAATGCAGTTGTGTTTTACACCCCGGTGATGTCATTTCCCCTCTGGCCTAAGTTAGTCATTCATTAGCAGAGTAGCAGCGGCAGCAACAGCAACAGCTCTGAGTGATACTTCTCTGGCAGGGAGCCTACAGAAACCGGCACTGAGAGCCAGGGCCTAGAGAGGGCAACATAACACTCCCATTAAGAAATGTACTTTGTTTTCACTTACTCCATTAACTTGTTTATAGACATCGGGACGATTTTTTTATTATTGATTTTTAATAGTTCGGAGTGAGGCGAGTTCTGCTCGGGGACGTGCGGGCAGCCGGCAGGCGAGAGGCCGGGTGCCGGCCGGGGCTTTGCGGGGCGCTCTCGGGGTGAGGGGTGGGGG
>NW_010245323.1:0-11573 GCF_000690775.1 Eurypyga helias | reverse complement strand
GGTCGCACTCAGAGAGCTGTGGTCAGTGCCAGTACAGAAGGCAGACCCACTGCAAGTGTTACCTGTATTTCTCTACTTTCCTGTAGCCATTTCAAGATTTAAATGTTTTATTACTATTTCACCCATGCCTGTTGCTGAAGAAAAACCGAGCAGGATAACCACCGAGCTCCCCCAGGCTGTCAGCATCACCTGCCTTGGGCCAGCTCTCTACTGCTGCTTCTGCTACAAAGCCAGCAACTGCTGGCCGGCAGCATTCTCCCAGACACACTTCTTAAAGCCAACGGCATTAAAATGCACAATCAGAAATTTAAGCCAAGCAGGAACAATGGCTTAGGCCGAGTCCATTTCCCAAATCTGACAACGATTAACACCACCCCCAACCCTGCATGAAGAGAAGGGAAAATGCTGCAGTGAGGAGAAAGCCCACCATCAGTTTCTGCTAAGAAAAATGGCTCTGTCCCATCTCCTCACCCATAAAGTCTGTTTTAAGTCCAGAAAGGGGAAAAGCAGATGTTAGTGAAGACGACTGCAAAACACACAGAGACTGGACAGAGCCGGAATGTCACCCTTGCCTTGCTGCCTGGCTGGGATGCGTCAGAGCATGCACCAGCTGCCTGTCAGTCGCTGCTGCAGTCAGCACGGGCAAGCTGCCCTGGCATGGGGGTGGTGGCTCAGGCAGCTCATGAAGCCCCCACCCTAAGCCTTCGGCTGTGCTGCGACCCCTTGCTGAGCCCGGTGCCCGCGGGAGGGCTTGCTTTACTCACGCTGTGCCCAAGCCTGGAGATGGGTCGAGCCAAGGCAAAACTCAACAGAGCGCTAAGCAACTTGCAGAAGATAGATGAGGAAACACCAGCAATAAAAATGGTTCCTCCTTGCCATGGAGAAAGTGCTTTTCTGCGGTGGCTGAATTACAAGTTCCCTTCATGCGGCAGCCAGACAGAACCGTTCCCAGTTTGGAGCAGGGAAGGGAGTACTGGGAGCTGATGTGATTGGTCTGCAGGCACTCAGGATCACAGCTGACAGCAGAACACATCCGTTCCGCTCTATCCCTTTGTTAAATGGGGCAAAACTCAGAAATAACTCTCCCCATGATGTGTTCTCCACTGAATTTGCAGCTGCAGCACTGGTGCACCCTGTGTCATTTTAAAAGGGAAGGAATCACTGGGATGAGTGGGGGAAAAAGTCTTCCTAGTTCAGGCCTGGCCCGCTTTGAACTCTGATCCTCACTGAGATCCTGACAAACAAGACTTCAGGAGATATGTTTCAGAGGAAGCCAAGAAGCAAGGACGGTGCAACTGAGTCCAACATCTGAGCTGGGACATCACCCTCAGCTCACCCCAGTGTCCCACTTTCTGCTGCGACCCGAGATACAGACACCCTCATACCTATGCAGCCCCAGCTCTGGTGGGAGCCAGGCTTGGAAGTCACAGCCTGAGCACTGTTCTTCTGAATCCCGCTGCCTGCCTGTCCCAAGACAAGCTGTCCCCTCAAACAGAAGGGGGGCAGCAGGGATTAGAAACAAGAGCCAGGTCTACGTTGCCCTCAGAGCCTGACCCACAGCCGCCTTGTTCTAGAAACACCCCCAGCCATCACAGGAAGACTCTTGCTCTTTTCACACCCCTTTCTTCTTTACCCTGTTGCTCTGATCAGGCTCAAAGGCATTCATCGGCCATCTTCCCATTTTTTCTGCTCTGGGAACCACAGGCACATTTCAGTGCCCTCACACATATTTCAGCACTTCCCCGTCCACCGCTTTTCTGCTCGGTGAACACTGGGAACCACACCGGGTGAAGAAAGTCAAACATAGAAAGATGTCGCCTCTTCAAATAAGCTGTTTTCTCTACTTTGTAGGTAGCTACCCCACTTCTTCGAAACCTTTGTGGTGACTTCCAAAGCACAGCCATACTGCAGGGACAGTTCTGGCCACACGGCTGCTGAAGGGAAGCCAACAGCAGGCAGCAGCGTGTCTTCAGGTCAAAACTAAATAAGGACCAAGAGACCCCATGGCAGCCCCACAGGACAGGGACGTGGCATGCCAGGGTGCAAGGCGAAAATGGGGCCTGGAAAGCTGGGGTGAAGCCTGTGAGAGCTCACGACCACCCTAGGAGCCGGCAGTCGCCACGCTTACAGGCTGCTCAGGCTGCTACGAAGAAGGCAATCCGAGATCCAACCACCAACTGAGACCCAGATGGGGTGACAGCAAAGCAGGCCTGGGCTCTGACCACAAACTTCAAGGAGAGGAGCCCTTGGGAAAAGAAGGTTGAGACAGAGGGGCCCATGGGTGGCTTTTTGGGTCAGTGACCCCATTTTGTTCAGTTCGTGCTCATGAATTTGAGCATCCCCCAGGCACTGGCCGGCTCATGCTGTCGTTGCTGCCAAGCTCAGCCCCACTGGAGGCGGTGGGAAGCAGCGTTGATGTACCGGTTTCCATGGAAATCGAAACCAGAGATGCTGGTTTCCCCCCCAGATCACATTAAAACACAATTTTTGTCCTGAGGGGATTATTTTGTTATCTTTCCTCTTATTCTTTTTGCACCAATGCAGTATGGGTGAAGCTGGGTTTACTTTATGGACCCAGATTTATAAAGCACAAGTTTCATTGGTGTGTCAAACAGAAGCCACTCGTTCCATTCGGATGGGATGTCCCAGACTCTTAAGACAGGCAGGTCTGAACACTTACCCAGTGTCACTTCCAGTGCAGAAATTCCACCTTGTCCTGGCCTGTTTTCAATCACCGGGCAGCTGCAGGTGAGTTTCAAGCAGCATTTCTCACACAGATGAGGATCAGTCAGAAAAATGAAAGGTTATTGCTACCCAGCCTTTTGCTGCCCAGCGGCACCTCTGCCACACGCTGCAGCGCAGGGACGCTTCTCACTCCACTCTGGGCTGTCTCACTGGGGTTTGCATGACACCTCATGGAAAAGAAGCCCTAGAAATGAGGGTGGCAGCTCGCCACTACCTTGTGCCTGAGGGACAATGCCTCCTGTCCACGCGTGGACACAAGAGTTCTCCTGGAGAAGCAAAGCCGGAGGCCAGCATGCTGCAAACACCCCGTTCATTTTCACAGGGCACCGCAGTGATGACGTTTTTTGCCACCGTGGCAGCAAAACAGACACACTGAAAACAAGGCTTGTTTCGGGTAGCTCTACGCATCTTATTTCAACCTTTGCTGTTCTCCGGGGTTTTTTTTGCTTCTGTTTAAAATGCTCACAAGTCACAATGCAGGAATGAATCTTAGGCCCGCTAAGAGGGAGGGATACAGGAGCTCCTCATCTGTGTTGGCCATGCAGTGCAAGACAAAAGGGAAAAGATGACAGAAGTGTCTTAGGACGCTTGCCCGAGGGAAGAGCAGCAGTCAGCTTTCCAGGCACTTCTGCAATTAGTTTTTAGGTCTAAAATGCTGAAGAGGTCTGATTAGGGGGAAAGAGATACCCACCTCAGCACCCTGTGCAGCCCCACAACAGAGTTTTGCGAATGAAGAGATGCTCTTTGTATCATGCAAGTCCCTTTTAGCAGGCTGCAGAAAAGGAGATCTCCTAGCACCCCTTACTGAACGGAGCCTGAAAGGTATCTCTATGAAAATAATTGCCTTTGTGAGTGCTAAAATGAACTATTAGAGTATTTAAAAAATAAAACAAAACCATGACAAATCTAAACAACACTCAATTTGCCTTTTGAGACAAAACATTTACCGAATTCGACCAGTTTTTTGATGGCCACAGATGTGGTGCTTCTATGTTTTTAACCTCCTGCAAAGAAATTACTCCCCTATGATTTTCCCCACACTTGGTTCTAGTCCCCTTTGACGCAACCGTTTCCACTCCAAACTCTTCTCTACCTCATTTATGTGCCAGATCACTGCTTGTCATCCAGCACTCTATCCTCCTCGGAGAGGAACCCTACCTTCACCCATTTCTCCTCCCCCTCGCCCCCTCCAATCTGGCTCTTCAGAACATCAATGTTTCATTTTCCTAGACAGGACCGATTAAAGCCTTCCCAGCCATCATTACAGCCCGAGAATGTCCTGATTTCTAGGGCACTACAGCAGCCGTCACTCGGGGCGTGCATGGCAGGACTCCAGGGACGCGGCCCCAGTGATGCACTAAGAAGGAAAACCCCAACTCTTTTCCTTTTCATCGATCTCCCACAGCACTCAAACGCCAGGCACATTACCAGGCAGTACAGGGAAGCACCGGTTCCCCCCACACCAGCTGATTTCCAGCACACCTTCACCCTCCTTCCCTAGACGGAGGCTCTGGCACAGCTGCTTTCCGTAAAGATGAACCCAGCTGCTCCTAGTTCAGAAAAGCCTCTGTGAGTGAACTAGCAGGGAGCCAAGATCTGGTTTTAAACTCAAAGCTTCCAAATTGACATTGCTGGCTAGGCATTTTGAGTTTGGGTTTTGGGGTTTTCTTTAATAAAGTGAGATTAAGGAAGTTTACCAGCCTACCTGGGGCATCGCAGCATTTGAGGCTCAGCAATGCACATGCTAGGAGGCATCTGGGGAGCGTGGTACTTCCCTGCCCTCAAGCTAGAGGCTGAGGAAAGACCTTTGGGAGGCTCAGTGAGGCACAGGCAGGCTGATAGCCTGAGGAAAAGATGAAGGAGGGAGTTACAGGAAGAATTAATTCCCCACACCCCCATTTTACATTTCTTTCAGCATGTTAAGCCATTAACTGCTCTTACCTTTTGCCAGTAAGGATACTTTCCTGCCTAGCCAGCTGTGGGGGGGCTTCTTCAGTCATTTTCAACTGATATGCCATCCTGTCCTAGAAATCTCCCTGCCAGCTCCTGCAGTATCCCTCTAGGAGGTACCCAGAAACCCAGGCAAAGAACTGGGGTACCTGTGTCTAGGGGGGGGACACAAACCCAGTGAGAGACAGAGGCGGCAGGGACCAGGCAAGAAAGGATGGAGGTTCTTTTCCAATGGGAATAAGACCAGGCTGAAACACTTGTTTCAAAGTGGATTTTATTCCAGGCATTAAACAGATTCTGGCACATGCTTTCTTCAAGAAAAGGGAAAACAAATCTGGGCTCCACATAAATTACATCTGGCAAAGTGCAACTTACAAGTGAGTGGGGAAAATAAACCTTTTGAAATTGATTTCTGTGCAACAGCAGTTTCAGCTCCTCTTATATAAACCCCCATTGGTTTGCAGCACACGGAATTATATCGGATGATCTGATACAATAACAGCTTTCTTGAAAGGTATTACCAATGCAAATGCTCTGTCTTGACAGTCTAGGGGGCTGTTTAAAGTACACAGGAAAACAAGGTTGAGCAGCTGCTTGTTCTGACCGTTAAAGAAAACAAATCACTGGGTTAAAATTCGAGGGCTCAGCCAGTTTGCTTTCCAAAACCCCGCTGGAGTCCTGTTCCAAAACATGGCACTGCGTGGACCTTGGGGAAAAAAAGCACAGATAACATCGTTTCTCCTTCCCTTCAGTGCAAGGGCAATGGAAAGTATGCTAACAATGAGTTTGGACAAGACTTCGCTTATTCTGAGAAGTTAATTTTCCCGCACTTGAAAGCAGCCCTTTGTAATGCACCTCCTTCCCAGCAATTGCTAAAATCCATTGGGAGCCAATGGATGGATGTGGGGGGACAGAGGAGTACGCGGTGTGGAGGTGACCTCAGGAGAACATGTCCTAACCCAGACGGAGTTAGGGCTCTGGCAGCCCCTAACTCCAGGGGCAATGTAAGTTCCTGACATCTCGCATATGCCCACCTTTCCCTTTTCTCCCCAGGCTGGGGCACCCGAAGAAGGAGAGTGTCCAGTCTCCAGCTGCCCCAGCTCACATCCCAAAGGGACGCCAGTTCCCACTCTGCCAGGTGGCGAGGGGTAGGGAGGGAGGCACAAACCAAGACAGCTGGTCCAGGTACCTCTGCTCCGGGAGGTGACCCCCAGCACCGGAGCCAAGCACAAAGTCAAGGGCAGGAGCCAGCGTGCTGCCAAGAGCCCTTTGAGCCAGGGCTGGCCCGAAGCCTGGAGACTGCATAAGCGGGGCTCCCATGGTCTGCAGCAGCCTGGAGAACTGTCTGTAGAGGAGCTGGGTCCTAGTCCCAGTACGGTTATGGAGGAGAAACTGCAAGAAAGCTGCGCACACACAGCGGGAGCAAGAAGGGAGGAAGCAGTACCTGGGTGGGAGAGGAGTGAACATGCTGTTAGCTGCGATACTCATTCTGCTGGAGAATGAAATGGGGGAAGCTCAGATGGTCCACTTTGGAGGCATTTTAATGTAAACACGTAATCCTTTAGCACTTCATTGTATACAGAGCTTAGTACAGTACCTGCTCAATGACCTTTGTCTGTCTTTGCATCGTCTTCTTTTTTTTTTTTTTTTTCCAAGCCAGGCATGGTAGAACTTCTGCCTAAAAATGTTGTTCTGGAAGTAGCTTCTCCGGCAACTTGTTTAAAAAAATTGCCAGTAGGATGGCATCTCCAACAGGTCTGCCTGCCCTGCCCTCTTTATGTTCCTAGGCTATTTTCTTTCCTTCTCTGCTCCTTCCTGGCCTCAGTGCTTCAGGTCCAAAGCATCATCCATGCAGAGAAATCTCTGCAGGGTCAGTGCCCTCACTCCCACGCAGAAGTGCCCCTGCACCGTGCTGCAAGCTGGGGACACCAAAGGGAACTGCTTTCAGGGTTTTCACAGTGCAGGCAGGTCATTCATCTGGTTAATCAGTGTCAAGGTGGTGAGCTGATGTCAGAGTGAAGGGGGAAACAGGAGAAGAGCTCCTGCTACCCGGCTGATTTAATTTTTTAAATAAAACAACCGGGAACAGAAAACAAATCGTCCAGTTCTCACACAAGAACTTTTGAGCACATGCAACGTATAAAGAACAGTATCTGTTCTTTTGTCAGCTGTGTGGGCTAATACCAAGGTAGGAGAAAGAAGTAAAAGGGACACAAGGATGATAAGAAGCAGCCAGCTGTTCAGAACCCAAATCAACAACCTGTTTCTCTTACACCAGATCAGAAACGATCCAGGCAAGCAACTGCCTACTGAAGGTGGCCTCACCGTCTGGTTCCCCTGCCACGCTCTTGGAGAGGACAGCTGGTTTAAAAAACCTATCTCCAAGAGGAAATTTAAGAGATCTAGTAGGAAAACGTAACGTTGTGGGAATTTTTGTTATTTGGATAGGCAAGCTTCCCTTGGCAGGTCTGAAAACCCAGACTCAGCTACAGCTGACTGGTAACTGAGAGCAGGACTGGGATACTAGCTAGAGACACCAGTTGTCTTCGGTATTCCTGGAATGCAAAGGAGAGCTCTCTCAGGGCAGGCCTGTACTGTGGCAGCGTTTGTACAGGGGCCAGTTTCAGCTTCACCAACAAGCCTCCCCAAGGGCCTGAGCGGGAGGAGACCTTTTCGCCTCCTCTTTCTGAGAGAGAGGGGGAAAAGCAATTAGACAGAGGGACTGGGTGACTCGTCATGCTGAGCTGTGTTCACAAGAGCTATGTGGAGCCGGGGAGCCAGCGAGAGGGCTGTGCTCCTGCCCAGCCAGCAGCAGGAAGCCTGCGAGGACCTAGGGGCTGTCCCCTTCTGCCTCTCACAGCGGGGAGCTGGGTGGGCTCCTGCCACAGGCGTGTGCGCTGCCTATACAGCTCTGTGCGTTACCTTTGAAGAGCGGCCAGAGAACGGTCCCAGCTTCCCCAGCATCCCAAAGTGTCAGCACCTGTCTCTGACCAGCCCCGCAGGATTGTGGTACCCTGAACCCAGGTCCAGCTGGGCTGCCTGCGGGCTTGGATTACTCACGGGGACAGGCCTATCCTTCCACCCATAAAAAAATGGAAGCAAGAATTCAACAGGGAATAGTCTCCAGAACAATCCTTGTCTGTGCTGCTAAAGCAGACAGTCTCTTTTTCAGCTCTCCTGTCAGTGTTGTGCCTAATTTCCCAATCTCAGCCCATTTGGCTGTAGGGCAGCTTCTGCAGGCAGAGGAAGAGACAGGCCCACCCCAAAGAGGTTATGAACCTGCCCCCAGGTCTGCTAGTTTCTTCCCAGCCCCTTCACTTGTCATGGTGACTCTTTTTCTGGCCAGTCCTCACTGGGAGAGACACATGCAAAAGTGATGCATGATGTTAGAGCAAAAAGCCAGGGAAGCCAAAGAGCTACCAAAGTTTGTATAAGCAACGTTTCAGTTGTTGAACTGAAGGTTGTGGGCTCTGGATGCAGAGGAAAGAATGGATGGGGAGAGCTGCAAGGCAGTTCTAGTCACCCCGCGTATTGGGCTGGGTCCTCTGCCCTCTCTGGGTGCAGCTGTGCACACATCAGCTACAAAGGAGGACTTACGACAACAGATGGAAAGATTTCAACAACTCTCCTCATCCCTCTCACCCCCGTTTCCTCTCTGAAAAGCTCAAAAACACCAAGTGCTCAGCTGAAATGGTGGCTTGCAGATGGGCACGATGAAAACATTTAGGGTCAGACATACAAAACCATTCCTCCCTTCCCGGTCCCGCTCCGTTCCCAAAGTCTCATGCACAAAGAAACAAGGAGATCTCTGTGCTACCATCATGTTGCTTGTAGCAGCTCCCACTGTTGGCCAGGTACATCTGCTTGGCAAGGGTTGGTCACCACTCTCCCAGTCTGGTTTTCCAGGCAGAGACCACTGACAAAATGCTGAATGAAACTGCCTTTCATCTTCCACTTCTGTGAGAAGACAGAGAAGAGACATGCTGTTACCTCCATTTCACCAGGGAACTGTGTCTCCAAGCTGGAGGAGAGAGGCTGAGCGTAAACCTCAAGTAAACCCCAACAACTGGGGAGACTGAAAATCTGGGTGTGGGCAGCATCTCCAAAGCACTGGTTTTCTGTATTAATGATACCTGCAGTTTGGGTTTAGCTGAATTAAAGGGCTAGATATTCATAGAATCATAGAATGGTTTGGGTTGGAAGGGACCTTACAGATCATCTAGTTCCAACCCCCCTGCCATGGGCAGGGACACCTTCCACTAGACCAGGTTGCTCAAAGCCTCGTCCAGCCTGGCCTTGAACCCTTCCAGGGATGGGGCATCCACAGCTTCTCTGGGCAACCTGTCCCGGTGCCTCACCACCCTCTCCGGGAAGAATTTCTTCCTGATACCCAATCTAAACCTCCCCGCTTTCAATTTAAACCCGTTACCTCTTGTCATCTAGAAGGCAAACAAGACAAAAATCAGCAACTAGTGGCACCTTCAAAAGCATATTATATTCACAATTTCCCTACTGTTCTTTGTCCTGCCCCTCCAGGCATCCAGATACCTGGCAAAACCAGAAACCCTCCTACGGTTTCTTTCCAACCCACAGAAAGAAAAGGTTTGCAAGCTCTCCCAACACGGAAAGCAATCCATTCACAGAAAGCAAAAGTCACAGTCCTTGCTGCTTGACTAGACCATTCTCTATCTCTCTTCCACGTCCCCTCATATCTCATCAAATTCAAGATTTTTATCAGCACTACACTGCAAGGTCTTCATAGCTCTGCACCCTTCTCAGCTGGCTCTTCTTCATAACTTTACCTGCCCTGCCAACATTTTGCTTTGTCCATTCGAGAGCTTCTCCGTACACACTTCTCTGCTTCCTGAAGCGCTGACCTCCGGGTCTACTCCCCCAGAGCACATCCATAAGGTCCCACATGCAAACCTTTCCCAAAGGTCCTCTTTGGTTTTGCTGCTTTCCAAGAAGTAACACATATGTCCTAACTTTGAATTGCTAATTCTGTTGGGAATCTTCCCTCGAGTGGTGCACAGCTGAGACCAGCAGGTTATGGGGTTGAGTGCTCCAGGCTCTGGGGATTTTCCCATCACTCTTTTCAGTCACACAGATGACGCAGTTAGAACCAGGGTCTGGGTGCTCAGTCAGTAAACAGCTTGGGAATACTGTGAGGATGTTTTGGCTAACCCATGAGACTGCCAAAGAAACAGCTTGACAGTGCTGATGGACCTCAAGGTTGTGGCACAAATATTATGCAAAGGGTACAAAAAAATTCCTGCTATATCCAGCAATTTAAAAACCCACTAACATTTTAATTCTTGGGTAACAGAGCAGACAGATTGCCACATCCAACACATGCAGTTATGTTCACATATTGCTGGCAGCCCTCCTCCACATCTGTGTGCTGGTTATGTTTCTTGTAGGGCAGGGCAGTTGCAAAGCCCAGAGTAATCTGTTGCTCCTGTGTCACATATTCCTTCAGGACTAAATACCAGAGGCAGGCTGACCGTGCCAGCATTGCTAGCCCTGACTGTCAGGATACCAGTAAGGAGCGCTGTTTGTGGAGCAGGAAGAAGTTGGTTTTAACAGGCAAGAGGGCAGAGGAATGTAGTGGTGATGGAGACAAGGACACAACGAAGTCTGTGCGCTGCGCTGCCCTCACCAGCCGCTGCAGCCTGATACCCACACGGGTCCCAGAGCCATCTGGCTCTCATTTGGCGCATCTCCCTGCCAACAGCTGAGGACGTAAGAGTTAATACCATAAAGCAGCTGCTGTAATGATGGTGTGGAAGGTGGGAGGTCTTCCCCCCTGGAAAGCAGCACACTCCACCTAGTCAGTGTGATCTCTGCACAACGGCCACCCAACCACGGTACCCAGAGTCACAGAGACCTCAGTGAAGAGCCTCTCGGCTGTCTCCAAAGCACACCTACTCTGCCAAAGGCAACTCCTCCTTGCCCTCCACCTTCCCCTTGCCTCTCTGTACCTGTGAATCGCCAGCCTCCTCCTTTGCCTCCCTCTGTGCATATGCTAGAGAGCGCCCGCCAGCCGCCTCTCCCACACACCCCACAGCTCCCCAGAAGACCCTGCTGTAAAGGAGTGTGCTGTTCTGAGATTTGAGATGGCTGAAGAGGGTAATTACCAGAAGACACGGGTTTTCTTCTCCCCCCTAGCCTTTCAGGAGAAAATTAGCACCACTGAGAGTCTCGCTCATGTTATTCCTCCAGATCAGAGTCCCGCTGCCATGACATCTCTCCATGCGGAGCAGGTACCCACTGTGATGTCTGTAGGGAGAGTCTACAGCAACAGACACAGCAGGACACCAGCAAACACTCACCATAGCACATTTTCTGCTGCTAAAAAATGACACCAAATCAATCAGCTTCTCAGTGAATCACATCCCTGCAAAGCCCAGTGTTTCACGTCACCGCGGATCCCTGCATTCAATAGAAAGTGGGGCAAGGTTGGGGAAGTGGGAGGAGGAACGCTGAAAAGGTGACAGAGTTGAATATAAGGCCCATCTGGGCTGCAGGGAGGTGCCACGCATGGAGCTATTAGAGCCGAAGTGGGGCTCCCCATCCCAGATGGAACCGGTATTTCAGAATGATGGATTCTACCTTTTCTGGTCAGAAACAGCTTTGCTGCCCTCTGTGAAAGACAAGAGCAACTCCCTGACTTCACCTCAACCTTTCACAAGCCTCTCCTGCCTGACTGCCAGACCACAGGGTCACCAAGGATAGCCCACCACCTAACCCTGTAGGGATACATCATATCTCAGACCCTTGAGGAGGGAGGGCAGTAGGAATGGGTGGAAACAGGAGGTAGGATGCTCATCTCCCACCATCAACCAACTCAGAGCTGGGCAACTGCTGTGGTTTAACTC
>NW_010245322.1:2399-25702 GCF_000690775.1 Eurypyga helias | reverse complement strand
GGACCTTACATTTGGCCTTGTTGAATTTCATAGCATTCGCACAGGCCCACCTCTCCAGCCTGTCCAGGTCCCTTTGGATGGCACCACTTCCCTCCAGCGTGTCGACCACACCACACAGCTTGGTGTCATCGGCAAACTTGCTGAGGGTGTTGCTAACATGCATGTTGCTAACATGCTAACATGCATGTTGCAACATGCTAACATGCATGTTGCTAACAAAGATGTTAAACAGCACAGGTCTCAACACTGACCCTTGAGGAACGTCGCTCACCACTGGTCTCCGCTCAGACACTGAGCTGTTGACCACAACTCTCTGAGTGTGACCATCAAGCCAATTCCTTATTGGCCAACTCCATTTAGAGACAAGGATGTTGTGTGGGACAGTGTCAAATAATTCGACATTGAAAAATTCCATGTCAAAGCTTTGCTTTCACCATATTGATCATGTTTTATTTCACAGGTGTGTCATATTGTTCTTGGAAAGAGAAAAAAATTAACTATTTAATTTTAAAGTATTGGCTGATATTTGGATTGTATTTAATTTTATTATCAATATTTCCAAAATTGAAATTCTCGATTTCAGTCAAGATTAATCATGAACGTATGGTAAAGCACCCTGTGAAAATATTTTCTAGTGTGAAAACAAGACTCGGACAGCCTCAGATTACGTCTCCGTAGCAGATCTGGCATGGGTAGTGGCAATGAAGCGCACCACACTTGCTCTTTGCTGTCATTCTGGATGGTGACAGCCGTGAAAGGCACTCCAAGCTAATTTCTTAGCCCTTTTCAGAATTTGCCATTAAGACATCAATTTCTGAAGAAGGAGATGGTGCAGACCTCCTTGGGCAAAACAGTGTTAGGAAAAGCCTTATGTGTTTCTCACTTGCCAGTGAAGAATTACGGAAGTGGCAACTTCTAATTCCTTAGGTGCAAGATATTGACATTTGTTGGTACAAACTAATGAATTAATCCAGTCTCACAAAACATAATTAAAGTGTCCTGGGAACCACAGCACAGGGGCTAGGACACATAAACAATAGCAGAGAGGGGTGAAAGGGTGGGTTGTGCTCGTTAAAAAAATGTTATGAAGAAAACAACAACCCAAAGTTGGGATCTTGCAGTTCATGGATACTTGCCAACTTTAGCCCCTCTCTGCCTGTAACTCCATATCCCCATTTAAATAGGGAAAAATACCACTGAAGCAAGATAAAGACTTATGACACAGTTACTATGGTGGGAACATCACCAAATTTTGTGCTCAATTTGGGTGAAATGCATTAAATTAGGTCCTTCTGAATGACAGGAAGGGAAACACTGAATATCCAGCTACTGCCCAAGACAAGGTTTAGTGAAAAACAGAGTGTGAGGATGTAATTAAAGATTTATAGTGCTTCATGTGTAGAAGGGGCCATAAGGACACTTCAGAGATTTCGTAAGTGTGCAGCTTTGCAACTTGCACATTTTTAATACTTTTTTTTTCCAAGTCACCTTGAATTTCAGTATAGTAACAAAGAAAGAAAATGAGCAAATGCTACTCCTGACAGAATTGTCCATCTGGCATAGTTTTTCCATGTAATAGTGCTAGGAAATGTCAGCTGTCACTTGCAAGTGAATGCGTGCAGGTTCAGCTGCCTAAATTTATCATGGAGGGTGACAGACCTAGAGAAATTCATCCAAGACTTCGTTTCCAACAGCTGCCACAGCCTAGGATGTAGCATCTATCCTCTGTGTGACTCAGTCACCATCCAAAGTGTAGTTAGGTAGCTGTTAGATTTTAGCCAGCCCCACTGCTGTGGTACAGCTCTCCCCGTCCAGCTGGGCAATTCCCCTCTGTACACACAGAGCTACTTCTGCGTGGGGAGGCTTGCACTGCAGCTGGAAAAAATGCATTTTGCCCTGGCCTGGACAGCAAATCAGCCTTGTGACTATCTGCAGCACACGTTCAGTGCCGTGTCCTTGTTTTTCCTCTGCTTCTGGGCAGGAAACTCAAGGTGGGGGTGGTGGGAAACATCCTCCAACCTCCTGGGACAGGGGATGAGAGGGCTGGTGGAGGCAATCACATAATGCTGCTTGCGCTCTCACACCTCGTTTTTAACAGTCGTGGGGGTCCTGCAACATCTTCAGCCACACCAAGACAGTCCCACTCCTCATGGCCATGGAGTGTCCACTGGTGTGAGCATGGGCTCTGAGTGCGTGGAGGAGGCTCTTGGGTCCAGGGGTTGCCTATGGAGTCCTGGGCTGTCTCCTGCCTGGTCCATGCTTCAGGTCCTGGGCAATGACCATCATCCTCGGTGCCACTCTGTCTTTCTCTCATCTTTTCTGACGTCAGGGAGTGGCAAGCATGAGCTTTCTTTTCCTGGAGGGCTGCTCTGAGGAAGAGCAGGCTGCTTGCAGGGACCAGCCCTCACGCCCTGCATGGGTCAGGGTGGGGCTAGGGGAGAGCTGACCAGCCCGAGCCAAATCCAGGCAGCGTCTACACCACGGGAGTAGGGGCCTGCAGGACTGTCCCAGCTCATACGACAGCACTGCTTGGCTTACCAGTACAGCTGGTGAGGCTGCTGCTGGCAGGCAGGGTGAGCAGCCAGTGTGGGAGGAGGGGGGCAGAGATGCTCACCCAGAAGCCAGCCATCATGCTAGCTCATGGGTTGAAGACGCAGCACATGCTGACCTAGAGCAATGTGCTGGAATTGTATTTCGTATGTTGTTAAATAAGAAAAAAATGAACCAAAGCCAGCCAGTTTTCAGAGGACCCCAAATCTATTTAAACACAATGCATGAGTGCACAGCCTTAAGTTTGGTACAAAACCTTAATCACAAAAAGTCTGGTACCAAGGTCTGAAGAAATTAAGCACATAAGTGTGAAGAAAAGGAACAAAGGAAAAGTCGTATCCACCTCAGAATTTGTTTTATTACTACTTCAAATTAAAAGCTGCAACCCTCTGGGGGTACTAAAGTCTGCCCTTATTCTGAGAAATAGATTCCTTATTGAGTCTGCAGATAAATCCAATAGCAAATCAAAATAATTCCTGTATTCCACAGCATCTGTAAGAATTTATTGAAATATTTGACAGAATTTCTGTCCCTGAGGGCCATTGCATCTTCATTGCAGGCATTTATTAAACGACATCCTGCTTTGCTTAATGGTTCACACAAAGCGAGGTGAATTACAGCATTTTTGAGATGGGAGCTGTGGGGGTTGAGGTGTGCTTCAAACAAATCAAAAAGCAAACCTCAGGCTTCTTCCTGACAGTTTGCACAAATGTCACCAGCAAGAAAATCAGTTGTTGTTTAAAAATATCACCTAAACATATATGTGAATCATACCACAGAAATACTTGGACAAAAAAACCTCAAGGGTATTCCGACAGGAAGGCTTCTTGCTGCACAGGTGCAATGAAAGCAGCCAGCTTACTCTTGGAACACAGCTTTTAATTGCAGATAATCAGTTTCACGTGGGAATAAGAATAGTGGACGTATAAGGCCGCTGGGAAATAAATACAAGGCACTAACGGAGTAAGTTGATAATCAGCTTTTTCAATCAGAGCTGTCTGAAAAGCAGAATCTAGCATGGAAATTAGGGAATGTAGCATAGGAACTCTTCAAGCCTGTTATTTCCTCAGCTGCAATTGATTTTTCTTCAATAAGAAAAGACATGGATATCCCAGAGCAGTGCTGGGGAGCAGCAAATGCCTATAACATGGAGGAATTTCCAGTTCCAGATGTACCTGATAGTGGAAAGATAAATATTAAACAAGAACTCTCAGAAAAATTTTAGAATGTCGTAAACATGGCTGCTGAAGAAAAACATGAAAACTGAACAGGCACGCCAGCACTTTGAAGTCCCTACCATGTCGGACAGCATTCCTAACTTGGCTGACAGCTCATTGTTTCTTTTAGGGCTGCTCAGGAGTTTTCCGTCAGAACGATTTTCTGGAAGAAAAGTAAGATTTACCTTGGGCAGTTTTCTATTTGCCATTTGAAAACAACAGAAACCAAATTAATTTATCAGCTGGAAAGCAACTTCTCCCTCACAGTGGCCATGCACTTTTTACTAAAAACTAGTAAAATCAGTGAATTGCATTCTTTTGCTAAAATCTTCTACAAAAAATTAGCAAAAATCTTTCTAATCATGCAGCTCAGAAACTCCAGAAGTTCCAGTTCAGGACTGAACCACGCTTTTTAGATGTGCAGACTTTCAATGGGATGAATTTCCATTTTTCCAGAAGCTTCAGACAGAGCGAAGCGCTGTCAACACTTCACAGGGTAACAAAGTATTTCTCACATCAGCTTCATGGATGCTGCCAGCTCTAAACTGCTTCTGATACTTCCATGGTGCTACAGCACACATTGCAGGACCCAGAGAATTATCTTGCCATTTAAATGTGAGAGAAAGCCAAAGATTTCATTAAAAACTACGTGGTACTTAACAGTAACTTTGAAAAGTACATCTTGATTTTCAAAGAAGATTTTTAATGTAGCAAAAGTGATTAGATCTACTTGTTATCAGCCTTGTTGGCAGTGAAACATGTGTGTTCAGCCAAACATCGTTGCCTACTCAGCTGTTTCAAATAATTAGAAACCAGGAGGCTGATTTTGGGTTTAATTGGATTTAATTAATTGGCTCACATTCACCCTGCTATAAGTCAAAAGATAGAAACTGGTACAGACTACCAGTAAGAGTTCTGCAAGGCCAGTGACTGATAGTACTGCAAAATTCATATCAGGCTAACAAAGCAAAGGACATGTGGGATCAAGTCTTAAATGAGGACAAGATAGTTCCAGAAGAAAATCACCAAGAATGATCAGAGGCCTAGACAAAGGAGGTAAGGGCTGCAAATGTTAGACTGGAGAGGAGCTGGTGGACATGTGGGATGAGACTGACCTTAGCTCATGCTAGGCATCTGCTGTGTTCATGTCCTTACTTGAGCACCTTTCCCAGGATAAATGGAGAGAAATAGGCTTTTCTGGAACACAGTTTTTCCACTGTAGATAAATGTGAAACGAATAATTATGTACAACTACATCTGTAACTACTGCTTTCGTTGTAGATGTCTAAAGTGAAATGAGATATACCCTACCATGGGTATTTACATCAGACTAAAGGTGGTTTATAAGAGTAATGGAAAACACTTTTTCAAATACTACAGGGAGTACCAGGCTATTTAACAATATAGGAGTTTCTCAAGATACTTTGCTGAACTTAGCAGGAATACTTGTAAGATATTTCTTAGACTTCCTTGTAAAAGTTTTCCTCTGATGAGGGGTGCCACCATATCTGGGTACTCTTGCGTAGATCATTATGTGTTTATAACCCCAAAATTCCTAGTTAAAATGAAGATTCTTAAGTGATGCAAGCAAGGTAGCCAGGGTAGGGGACACCACAGGGGATGCTGAGCATAAATAGCCAATACACTTACGTTCAACCTGAGCCCCATGTGGTTCCAGCTGTACTATAAAGCAACCAAGAAAAATACACTTGAAGGAGAAAGAAAGGATAGAAATAGCTTTTAGAATACGTGTGTTCTTCATGCCAGTGTTCACATGTGAGTTAGCATCTGTTTTCCTTTATTTCAGCTGAACATAAATCCCTCAGGGTAGGAGCATCCAGATTAATTTCAAAGTTTCAAGTTCAACTTTTCTGCTGTTTGACACAGAGTAGCCTGAATTTAAGAGTGCTTTATAGGCTTTTAATTTCTATTTTACATTTCTGAAATGGCCTCTAGAAGTTATTTTGCATCTTGCTCTTTCTTCTATGCATTCCTCTTAATGTAGTATCAAAAAGCAAAATTTTGCAGGAAGTTCTTTGCAACAGGTGACACCAGTGAACCATCTTACCCCTCATGAGGTTTCATATGCTGATTTTGCTCTGACAGATGACAAAGTCGGAATACGCACTAGCTTTCCAGTGCCCACTGAACCTTCCTAATGAGCTCATCCAGCAGGTAGGACTGGAGAGGAAGGAAAAGTGAAATAATTTTTTAAATGGAGTGAAAAGCAAAGAAGACAAGGTATTATTAAAAAAGGTAAAATATTTTAAAATTATTCCTAAGTGCATTCTGAAATTTTTTTTTTTTGCCTCAAAATGTTTTTTTTGTATTTTTTTGCCTAAGCCACCTTACATTATTGTGACCTCCTGCATGTTTGTCTCAAGTTCTGCAAACATTAATCTTGTGGGATGAATCTCCAAGCAGCCTCCCAGATTCGTTTCTATAATAAAGTTATCCAAAATTCCAGCATCACACAGCTCTATCTTAAGTAGGGTTGTGTCACTAACATAGGATCCTGAGTAATCACTGATGCATGTTTATGCCAAACTCTGCAGTCTGCCTCAACTGAGCTCGTGGCTTTGTTTATCGCTGCTCAAAACCAGATCAATATGCAGTTTACAGCTGTTAGATAACAAGATATGCACTACGACCTCCTCTCTCTTTCCTGACTCCAGGCTTTTATAACCTTCATAACAATGACTTTCAAGTAATCACTTCTCCAGTCACCATTTGCTACATTCTCTAGTGTATATGGTCCTGTTAGGGCCTATAAGCTACAGTTTCATGAGTCCCGTGTGCTTTTCTACTAAGGAAAGGTAGTTTTTTCTCTGTTCCTTTCCCTCCTTCCCCAGGGTGACAAAATCCTGAATAATTCTGTCTCTCACCTCATCCAAGGTCATGTCTACAGACTCTCTTCTACAATGCTTCACTGTTGGAAAAGGACAAAAATTTTGAAACCTGGCCATAAATTATCTTAATACAAAGAAGTCATGACTTTTTTCTGTATTTATGATCTTTTTTTCACTTTTCTACAATGCAAGAACTGTTCTCTTTGGTATGTTTATTAGAGTTACAACTTTTGGTGTTGTATTTGTATATTAATTAAGTTGTCTTGAAGGAAGCCATCTAATGGAAACAATACACTCAATTTCATGTGTACATACTCATCCAACAGAAAGGGAGAAGAGATGGTACAGAAATATGCTTTTTTTTGGTGAAAACCCAGGTGACAATCAGAAGGGTGAATTTCAGGCATCAGCTCCTTGGTGCAGGTATCTGCATGGGCAGACCCTGCGCTCTCCAGAGCTGCCGCACACCACACGCCTCAGTGCAAAGCAGCAGGTTTTGTAATAGTGCTGCGAGCCCACGTCTGCTCGCAGAGATGGCGATTTTCCAGCTTACATCAGTAACAAGGCAAATTGGAACCAGACATTTATTTATATGGGTTAGTAAAGACTTCTTATGTGTGATAACTTTCCCACAGGAATAGCTTTCGCTATAGCTGCCAAATGAAAATCGAATGCCATGGTACTGTGTTTGTTTATGCATCTGTTATCACTGCTCTTATTTACATGATCCTGGTAAATTTTTGTGTGTTCTACACTGCAGATGCATTTTTATTGCACGTTTGAAGCATTAGGTTCATATTGATGGAGCTAAGTGGTAAAAAAAGCCTTCTGTTCAGCCTTTTTGAACAGAATATGTGTGCTCACACATTTCCCATGGGAGATGAGAGTTCACACAACTTCAGAAGCTCCGGGTGCTCCCCTGGTCTCATTTCAGAGATCATTTTCATGAAAGCCACCCATATCTGCAGCCATATGCCACCTCCTGGATGGGGCCAGGAAGGCGAACGGGAGTGAGATATCAAAGCTATCATGTCAATGCCGCAAATTGTTTATGAGGAAAATTTTAAAACTATTTGAAAAATGCTGTGCTGTAAGAACATGACAAAAATTAATCTGTCAAGGGCAAGTGTGGCAGCTGTCAGGCACAGCAATCCATGAACACGTCTACACTGCTCTTAGGTGCCAGCAGTTCAATCTTTGTCCTAAACGTTTGTGTCTTTACCTACTGCAATTGGCACTAAAAGTCATCCATGAGAAGGTCTGCTGAAGGGATAGATAACCCTGTGTGCTGTGAATATCCATAGATTATTGTCTAGCAAAACAAAGGTTGCTCTGTTAAACCACTTGAGTGGAGTTGATATCATGAGAGGATGAAATATTTATGTAAAAGTGGAAAACTGACATAACATCAAATGCACAGACCCCTAGTCATGAAGTTGGTTTCTAGTTGGCCTTTTGAAGGGGCAAAACAATCAGTTGGAAGATGGAGTCATACCAGATTATGAGAGGGGCTAAAATAATAGGTTTTCTGAGGAAAGCAGGAAATGGATTCAACAACCTAATCAGTCCCTTCCAGACTGATGTTTTTAGATGGTTCTGGTGCTAGTAATTAATTTTCTCTGTTTCTCTAGCATTATCTGTCATCTTGTGCTCTAAATGGTTTTCCACAGTTTAGTGTGAAATTATCATGACTCAATTAAGGGAAGCTTATTTTAGACAAATGAAATTAACAGCAGTATTGTATTGGTTAAAAAAAATAAATCCTTTTGACTACTGTGTAGAAGAGAAAGAAAACTATCTACAGTCTAGCAGATTTTCAAAGGTGCATATTCTTTTTCCTGTGTTTTAGAACCAGAAAACGTAAGTGTCTATTATTTCAACAAGTAGCTATGAGATTGGTGTTGTGGTTTAACTCTGGCCAGCAAAATACGACAAAGTGACTCTCACACCTTCCCCTCCCCCCACCCCTTCCTCCAGCAGAGGGGGAGAATTGGAGGAAAAAGAAAAAAATCTTGTAAAATTGAGGTAAGAACTATTTACTAATTGAATAGAAATGATCGTAAAATTGAGATAAGAACTATTTTCTAATTGAATATAAATGAATAGTATATATATAAATTAATATATACAAATACTACTAGTAATAATTGATTCAAATAATAGAAAATAAGACATTATACAGTTGCTCACCATTCGCTGGTTGATGCACAGTCAGGTCCCGATAAGTGAGAGTCAGAGCCTGAGAGCAGTCACAGCAGAGTCCAAGCGAACCCTATCACCGACAGCATGACCAGGAAAACTAACAGACCCACCAACTCACAAACAAACGAGCCAGCAAACGAGTTAGCAAAGCAGCTAACAGAGGAGTTAGTGAAGGTGTTAAGGAGCCAGCAAAAGAGTGTAACAGCCCCTGAGCCCACTCCCCGCTTAAGTACCGAGCATGACATGCTATGGAATGAAATACTCCTTTGGTCAGTTTGGGTCAGCTGTCTGAACTGTGTGTGTCCCCACACTGCCCACAGCAAGACACTTGGGATTGCAGCTGCAGTATCAGAAACTGAGAGAGACCTTTAATTTAGTGCAAACACTCCCCAGCACCAGATAAAAAGACAACTTATCAGTACTTTTCTCAGGGTAAATCCAGAAACACAGCTTCATGCCAGCCAATGTGAAGAAAGCTAACTCTTTTCTGACTAAAACCAGCACAATGGCTATTTAGATTTAAAAAAAAAAAAATCCAAACAAAAAAAACCCACTCTAAAAGTAAAGACCAAATAGGGTTCCTAAGCAGATGCTTGCCTTTGCTGTACAAACAGAAAATCCTATGACTTAGCTTATGGATCAGACTTTGGCTGCTGAAGTGCTACGTGCATCAGATGACTGCTTCCTACACAGATTGTAACCCATACAAAGCTCTTGCCTGATTTGGGAATTTTCCAGATTTTTTTAGGATGAAAGAGTTTGTAACATTTATTTTTATTGTATTTTAAGGGCTGTAAATGGCCCTCATGCAGTGCTAGCTCCAGCAGAATCCAGGTGAGCATTCCCCCCCGCCCCGGTACCTGTTTTACATACAGAATGGGGCAGAGTTGGCTGGCAGGAGAGGTTGAGCCTAGGGGTGGACAAGGACTCAGGTCCTCCCTGCACTTCAGGTGCACAGGTCAGGACTGGGAGCAGGTATGTTAGCAAGGACAACGTGTGGCACAATGAGAAGAGTGCTGCAGAATGAAACATCTGGATTTGGGTATCCCATATTCACACCATTTGCATCTGGGAGAGTTAGAGTGGACTAGGCATGCTAGGTATTTTCTGCCAGTGTGTCTTTTGGCTTTGTGCCACCTGAAAGAGTCTGTTTTTAGAGACAATACAAAACAAAGTGTAGGTAAGTAGTGGCAATTGAGATATTTGCTCAAAAGCACACTCCTGATGTGAAATAAAGCACAAAAACAGGCCCACTATCCTCATTGGCTTCAGTCAGACCTTCTGCAGGTTGGCATATGTGGCTGTCACTTGAAGGAACAGAGGAATGTCTGAAGTTTTGAAGTTTTCTGTTTGAAGTTTTCAAATTCAGAAAATAGAAAATGTGGGTATCCCATTTCTCTTTGCCCCATATTCTGCATGTTATCCATATTCTGAATGTCCATATTAATGCCAGAGGCATGGAAGTTGGCAAGCTGTATCCCATGTTTCTCCCCTGTGCCTTGGAGTGACCATCAAGCATACGGGAAGACACCTGGCAGGAGACGCTTTCTCACAGTGGCAGGATGCTGCCAAATAGGTTGTATTGCCTATCACTTTTTGGTAGGAAGTAGCACAGAAGCAAGAGGCCAGCGTGCCCCTGCCCAAGGCAACATCTCCAGCACATAGAAGAAGAGGTGGTAGTACAGACTTAGGAACCATTCCCCCTTTTTCACCTGCTTCAGGCATCACCTCATTCAATTGTACTTATTTAACAAAAAGGAATCACAGAGAAGAAGGTGTGAGAACTTCCATCTTAACACTTAGAGCACTTGGAGTTGAGCCTTATACTACCAAGGAGGGTGACAACAACTACCACACCATACACCTCCACCTATCTGCTGAAGCTCTGCTTCTGTGCTGAGTGAATACAGAGAAGGTGGATGACATGCAAAGAGAGGGTGCTTAAAGGATGCGCATTTCATTGAACACTTTGTTGAGATTCTGCTTTTGTTTTAAACCACATTCTATTCAATGTAAAAGACCAAGATGCTCTCAAGGATGTATCCAGAAATCCAAGGATGGATTCAGCATGAATGAAGACTCCTCCAGCTGAGTGTGTTGGGGTGGGATCCACTGTCTCATGCTGATGCAAATGGGATTTGGCTTCATGTGATGGTCTCCAGAGCACTGAAGCCTTAACAGGGCTCAGTGGTGCTAATACAGCTGTAACAACGTTACTGGTATGAGAGCTACCTCAGGTACCCCTGCACTATGCGAAGTGACTGTCAGCTTCCAAGACACCAGCCGCTGTGGGACACTCACCCCTTAGACTGGCACCGTTCTGGATGGATGCAGAAACAAAGCCATAGAGGGCTTAAGAAACCTCCCATCACGCACAGACATCTAAGATCCCCTTTGAAAACCTGTTGATTTTGGTGGATATGGAGCAAAGGTCTCCAATTGATGCATCTGGATGTTGCATCCAAAGTCCTGCCAAGTCTTTCTTTGGATGGAAACCTTATTTTTTTAAAGCGTACCCAACTGCCCCCATCCAATTCAATGGAAGTAGTAGCACCGACTCCAGCAGAGGCTTAGAGAAGCAAAGTACTTCTAGAGAACATCAATTATTACAGGTGACATGAACTCACCCTGCTATGCTGGCCAACACCACTTTTAATTGGCAGCTGGAGTCACACCAAATCATCAAGAGCACATCTGACTAATTTGCAGAAAGTTCATCTTAATAGAAATGTATGACTGAAGCATGTAATTGGGTTTAGTGCCCATTTTAGCTGTACTACTGATGAAAATACTGAGAGGAAAGCTGTATGCAGAGAGACAGCAAAAGAAATGTAATCTCCTAATTACATGGGATTTAGCAATCTCTGGTAGGTTTTTACCAGGTTTTATTTCTCAGCCACTTAACTGGAGCAGTATTCTTCCACTTCCTTTTAGGAACTTCAGACTTCTGACAGTCCTCTTGAGAAGACCAAGAAAAAGCAACTATTATTCTTCATGATAAATGGAAATCCTGTAAATCTTATCCTTTATGAATAATCAAGGCTGCTAATGAAGTTAGTGGAACTTTCAAGTAGAATTTTGACGCATTTTCTGGTAGCCCAATATAATTAGGCATGAGGTAATGGAGAAATGAGTACAAAAAGTGAAGTTCTAACACATACAACACCCTGTACACTGATTTTCACACAAATAAAAGATGTCTTGCCTTCTGTTCTAGTGGGGAAAACACTCTAGATGCAATAGGATGTGAATGAGGAATGAACTATGTGACCATTGAAAATCTTAGATGAAATCTACTAACACCCTGTACTTTCAAAACTATGTTACTTCTCTCTGGTAATTCTGAGACTGCATATATAGGTCCATATAGATATGAATAGTAGATCCATATGAAATAACAGAAAGAAATCTTCAGAGAGAGTGAAGAGGCACAGGAGCAGGTTGCCTAGAGAAGCTGTGGATGCCCCATCCTTGGAAGTGTTCAAGGCCAGGCTGGATGAGGCTTTGAGCAACCTGGTCTAGTGGAAGGTGTCCCTGCCCATGGCAGGGGGGTTGGAACTAAATGGTCTTTAAGGTCGCTTCCAACCCAAACCATTCTGTGACATAAAACAGAAGCACTTGTGACAAAATGAACCATTGGAACATAGGTTATAAAACTTCAGGAATGCTGAAAACTTCATCAACCTAGTTTCTTTTTCCACATGGAAGAAAATCAGGATCTTAAATCAACACCTGAGTGACACAAAAACTAGGAAAGGAGAAGTTCAGTAATTCTTCTGCCCAGTTGCTGTGGTGTCAGACTTGGAATTGTATCTAAAAATGACAAGGTTTTTGGATAAATTGCATTTTTTTAGGACTTTAGGTCCAAATCAAAGTGATACAAATCAGTAGAAACATGCAGGCACAAAACCGTAACATAGAAAAATGTTTCACAATGATTTTCCATTTTTTACCTTCCCATATTGCCACCTGACCAATGGATCCTAGGGGGAAGGCTCCCAGTAACTATAGGTGTAGAAACATGGAGGCAGATTGCATCCAGCATGTAAACACTGTCCATCAACACTGGTGTGATCCACGTTCAGGACAGGGTGAAATTACATTAAAAACAGAAGAAAAAACACAGTGGAGAACAAACATTCTGCAGTCCCCAACAGGAATAATGTGTGTCTTTGAACCAGATTTGCTGGACCCACCCAGAGATGGATCCACAGGTTCATTTCTTTTGGACTGTTAGTGCTGGAGATCTAAGATCCTAATCCACAGCTTCATTTCCATTCCCCTTAGACGATGTGGCTGGCAGAACGGACAGGCTCTTTATGCTTACTGGCCATAAACTAATCTCTAGATAATATTTGCTGGGCTGAGGATCATTTTCAAAGGGATTAACTCGTTCTGTGTGCCAAGACCTTATTTAGCGAGATTGCAATTTCAGTGTAACTAACAGACACAGCTACTCTCAGCTTTACTTCGACGGTTAAGAATAACCAAATTAAAAGCAATAGATGTCTTATTAAACTCAAACAGATGTTAGTCAGTTTTCTTTATTAACCCTTTTGGAACTCATAACTGTGCTCATTTTCCCCAACAACCCCTCAGCAGCCCACGGCTTGACTACTTAACCTCACGTGGCCAAAGCTTCGCACATTGGTGAGGTTATTCCCCCCTTGTCTCAAAGATGAGTGAGGGTGCAGTCAGTTCCCTGAGGATCGAGAAGACAAATATCTCATCTAGGCTAGGTCACAGAGTAAGGGATGAGGTCTTGCAGATCCCCCTTATTTTATCTGCCCCCACAGGGCAACAATTGCTCACACCATCAGTCTCCTCTGCCTGGATGACACCTCTTTTCAGTTTCCCGATAGCAAAGATAATGCAAACCTGAGCAAGTTTTAACACATTTTAAGGGCTGAACAGCCTCTTACACATGATACTCATTTTCAAGGAAGTTTAGCCATAAATAAAGTATGAAGAACCTTTTTGGTAGGGTGAGCTGTCTTTGTAGCACCTCGTGAAATGATTTCCTGAAAAGCTTAAAACCCATTTCTGGTTTCAGAAATTTTAGCTGGTCTCTCATGCTCAGACTGGATTAGCTGACCCTCTTTAAACTTCTACACCATAATTTTGTTCTCTGCTGCAAAAGAGCCTGTCATTTGTTCAAAGCTGAAAACATCTTTCCCAGCTAAAAGATCATGAAAACCAGCAAAGAAAATGACTTACTGCAGGGTGCTGGTGACAGCATTTTGCCCACGACCCCCATGGGGGCTCTATAGTGATAGTGATGGGCAACCTGTAGTTCCGAGGCTCCTTGAACAGTTCTTATCCAAGTGTTGCTGCTGCAAGCGCTCACACGTGCTGAGATGGCATGAGTGCATTGATCCAACAGCAGGAAGTGCAGACACCTACCAGGCCTCAGAGATGAAGTATTCAGCACACATCATGCAGGTTGCATTTACAAATTGAAATTTCAACCCTTTTAATTAGGCCAATAGTCCTCAAAATGTCAGCCAGTACCCAGGAGGCTTTTTGAGCCTGGAAACAAACAGAGAGTAGATTTAAGAAGAGTGTTTTCTGTCCCTTCATCTGAATTAGCTGAGTAACCAGGGAAGGTTTTAAGATAAAGTGTTAATGTGACAGATATTGCACACTAATACCCTTATATCCAGGTACACTTAATCAAGTTCATGTCTTCCAGGCACTGATTATTTTAGATACATGAGGTTGCAAGATATTATCTGACTGGAAATTAACTGCAAGCACTTTAGCAAACACATTAAGGTGCATAAACCTGTGGGAGGAATACATAATTTTAAAAGCTCATTATTTAAAAAAAAATAAGATATAAATAAGCTGATGTTTTTAATAGTGTCAGCTAAGCTACTTATTTTTTAAAGCTATTTGCAAGGTTTTGAGAGGTACCTTTAGAGTGTGGTCCAGAAGCAAAGGAAACTACTTGCATAAACTTTTAGCACAGCATCATGACTCACTTCAGGATGGATTTTCAAGTGTGTTTTACACCTCCAGATTCAGAGGCGCTTTGTGGCATTTGTAAAGATGTCTGCAGACACCCAAGCAGAAGGGTGCCAAGGAGCCACCTGTTAAGAAGCCAAGTAACTCTATTTGCCTCAATTTCTATACACCTGTAACTGAAATAATGCTGACCTGCAGGTCCCAGGGATGGAAAGTTTGCTGGAAGTGATAAACATTCATGCTGGCATTCATTTTATTGCTAGCTGAGGTTACACCATGACACTATTAAACAAAAAAATCTTTATAGGTTTCACTGCAGAGAAAGCTTTTCTGGAGTTGTCAAAATTTCCCACATCTCTCCTTTCACATGTCCGAACAAAACTGAGTTTCAGGTCTGACTACAACTGAGAATTGGTGGGAAGTACAAAAGGTAGGCAGAAAATAAACCTGTTGACACTAAAAAAAACCCCTCATTATATCCTCAATCTTCCAAAACAATGGTTAAACAGTTTTAAGTAAAATTATTGAAAAAATATCTTTCCAGGAAAATAATTATTCTTACTTATGGCATAAATGCATTTTGGAATGGTTTATATGTAGTAGAGATTATAATGAAATCCTGATTGCTCAATCAGAAGTCACATTTTTGGTTTCATCTCAGGGAGGGTGCAGAGTTGCAGCCTGTGAGCAGTTGCAAGGCTCCCACACTGCTGCTGAGTGAAATGCTGCCCTCTTTTGGCTGTACTCAACAGAAACAGGTAGAAAAGACCAAGATTTTCGTTTCAGAAGGACAAGCAGCAGTTGCTACCTCCACAATAGTTTGTCTATGTCCTCATGGACTGTAACTCCATAGGTGCTGTTTATACCTTGATCAAAAAGCAGTGCTGTTCCTAAATAATAAAATCAAAAACCAAACCCCCAACAGCAAAACCAAAAAGCAAGAGAAAGAGATACAGACAAACAAATGTGGAAGCACAGCAAACCTGTGAAGCAAGCATACAGGGATAAGAAACAGCGGTTTCAGCATACCTGCAGTGTTGAGGAGAGGTTTCTAGATACTAAATGGGTTCTTTTGGCTTGACAACTAAGGTCCATGGAGCTTGCTTTTTCATCGCCCTAAAAAAACCAACCAAACAAACAAAAAAACCCAAACAGCCCACATTAAATAATGGTGGAAGGAAAGTAACTAATTTTGAGAGGAATCACATTGAAGAAAGCATACCTTGAAATTCTAAATACCACCACCATTAGATTAATTTCTTTTCCTCCAGCTTTTTGCTGATTGCTGTACAGGTAAAGCAAGACTAGTACAGACAAGGACCTTACCTTGGAAATTAACTTCCCTGAAAAGAAATTCCTGTACCTGCTGAAGCCATCAGGAAGATTGGGATGTGGGGCTGCTGAAGAGGACTGCCTGCCCAGGCTCTCCCTGGGGGCTGCCTCTGCAGGTGAAGTGACTCATGTGCCCTTGTAGAACAAGTCATTTGCAGTTTAACATCTTTTCTACTTCAGGAAATTGCCTTCTGCTACCTTAATTTAAATGATATGATAGTACCTTTCACAGGAAGAACTATGCAATGATACAAAACCTTAGGATACAAGCAGAAATGCGAGGCTGTTTTTTTCTCTCCTTCCATTCTGGAATTCAACATTTTTATCTTCTATGTTAAGTATGGCCCCAGGCGCTTCCCCTTTCCTACTGTACACAAATGACACCTCCCATGTGCAGAGATCTGCAGCATGCTACAGCAAAAATACCTGTTTTCAAAACACAATAATCCATAAATCCAGCTGGTGATAAAGCACTACTGTTCAAATATTTGCCATCCTTTGGCACAGTAATGAATAGAAAAAAAATTAATTGCCTGTTCTTTTGTTAAAATGTAATTGCTAGTTGTACGCCCGGCAGCAGTTAGCATCTGCCCAGCACATAAATGTTTCTCAGCTCTCCTTTTACATTCTAATACTGTCCAGGGACTCACTCTGCCAGGAAAAGTAATACCTATGCTTTGCCTGGATCACTGTTTATTAGGCTGAGGATTATTCCTGCATGCATACATCTGTATTTGAGGCTTTTGTAGAATTTAGCTTGCTACTGGTTGGATTGTGTGCATTAGGCATTGGAAAATTAATGCAAATTGGCCTTCCTGAATGCAGAAATGGGGATCCTGTGAGATATAGGCTGGTATCTTTTGAGAAAGACTCAAAATAACAACCACCTAGAAAATGTATTCATATCAAAAGTACCTAGCTCAGATTAAATACATGAATTGTTAACACAGGTATTATTACACAGGTATATATTTGTGTTGTCCATATTTTTAACAAACTCAGCCTAATCTTAATCATAAGGGCTAAAGATTAACTTTACCACCACTGAATCCGTAAGTCAGAGACAGATGTGCCCTCTCAGCCCATGGGAGAAGCTACATCCAAGGAAAATCCTATTGCAGGAGCAAGTAGCTACTGTGCTGTGCTGCCAGGTTCCTGACAGAAACCTGACTGAGAGAAGCTGTTCTTCCTTCGAGCCCTGGAGCCTGATCCCATTTGCCTCCCCCAGCACAGATCAGTTTCTAGGGTTACAACAGAGAGGAGATAAACGCAGATCTGGGAGAATGATTCTAAATCAAAACCCAATGAAGTCTCGTCTCTTTGACTCTCATAACCCAAAGAGGGCAACATTTTAAAGCTCTGCTGCTCTGAAGTCCTATAACTGAAAAGATCACAGAAGCTGTAGCGATTTGCACAGTGGTAATATCTCCCCCTTGCACAGTCCTCCCAGTTCTCCCAGTCTCTACAGCCCAGTGACCTATGGCAGTTAAGGCACGTGAGTTTCTGTCACGGGTGGGACACAAGAGAGCGATATGATTCTATGAATATTAGCAGGGCTAAATTTGGAAGCCTCTGGGCCCCAAGCCCAGGTGCCTGAGTACTCTTAATGCTTGCAATCTGGATCATGACTCTGGATAAGGAGAGGAACTTGTGCTTGAGGATACATCCTGAGACATCACAGTGATCCTACCATCACATCTTCCAGCAGATCCCTGTACAAGGGAAGTGTGCCCTGGCCTCCCACTAAATCACTGAGGAGACAAGGAAGGCAACACTGGGCATTTGCAATTTTCACACATAGACCTCTAAAACAAACTTCTGCACAATAAAAGCAAACACCTCCGTAGCCCTTGCTCTGTTGGTCACCTCAGCCATGGCGCTGGGCACGCAACTCTTCACCCAGTGTTTACCACATGGGTATTCACGTGGCTGTTTTCCTACCAGCCAGCCAATTCTACTATGGATTTGCTGGTTGCCTTTAAAACTACGACACATGCCCAGCAGCCATTTGACTGGCTTGTCTGTTCTTGTTTTCAGAAGTTGGTAATGTTAACTATGGAACATGACAAGTATTCAGCAAATTGGTTTTTACAGAATGTGAACATGGATCTCCTCATTCGATTACGTTTTTGGCTGGGATTTTCATAAAGCCTTCAAAGTGTTCTCTTAAGGATTTTTAATCACCAGTGCCAAGAAAGAAACAGCTGTCATCTTGCTCAAAAATCTACTGAATTTTGTAAGAAACCTTGCTCTTGTATAACATGGCTGCTCTTGTTAGCAGCATGTATTACATCTGCTGCAAAGTCTTGTTCTACAACTAGACCTAAAATAGGAAATAGAAAGCAAATATATGTTTTACAAATGATTCCTGGTTAAAGCATGCTTTTGAATTTCTAACACTCTGAAATCCCTATAATTCTTGCAACATAGTTATTCAGAATGTTGGTTTCTGTATTTTTTTGCACGAATCTTGCTTTGGGTACATCTGAGTGGCAGACGTGAACTGTATGGACAATGATGGGCCATTCATGTCAAAACATGAACTTGATGCATGGACATACTGTTCATGAAGAATGTTAATGAAAGCCAATGTTAGTTGTTGCAGGTATTTAATGAAATTGTAGGGACTATAGATCCCTAATTCTGGAGTCAAAGATGTGATAGTTCTCTAAATGTCTCATAGAACAAAAGGTATGCTTAGCATTGACTGTTAATTTCATCAGAATAAGGAGATCATCAGTTTCACTGCCCAGGACATCTCCATGGACCAGCTGCAGAGCCACCACTACAGGTTCACAAACAGGTAATTCAGAATTGTGGCAAACATTGCTCTTCACGAGTGGTGAAAAATGTCATGAAGCTGATATTTTTGTGGGACATCACCTGATACATTTTTTCTGAGATAAAAATTCTGAGAATGAAACCACTTTCCTACTCCATTTGAACCAACATTATTTTTACCATTAAACTTTCTGTGAAAAAGTGTCAAAAGATAGAGTTTCAACAAAACTTAAATAAAAGCTTACCCTGAAAATCAGAAGTCATATTTTAGTCCCACTCCATCAGGCTTAGATGATGTGAGATTTTACCTGAAGAAGGGTTACACAGGAAGATTAGAAAATGGAAATACGTGAGAGACCCTAGGGAAAAAGAAGGGGAGCTAAAGCAACAGAAAAAACATATGAGAGACTCATTATCCATCTTAACCTTTATTTTCTGACAAAAAAGGGATCTGCCTCCAACACATTTCTAGCAGAGAAGCATTTTGCTGGAGGGACTTGCAAGCAAGGTAGAAAGATGGTCTTCTTTTTCCATAATAGGCTGGAGTGCTGACGACAAGTGATCAGAATAATTACAACCGTGGTGTTAAAAATACTCTTTTTCAGTTCTCTGAGATGCCTGCTCTTAAGAAGTTCAGTTTGTGTTGCATGGGAAATCTTTTTACTATGCTTTGACATACTCTGCTTTGCTTTAAAATGGATGGAAATAATTTCCATTCTCCAGAAAACAGAATATCTTCATGGAGAAACTACCCCTCCAGGACAAATTACTTATAAAGAGGCAAAAATGGAACAGAATTTTAGAAATATAGATTCTGCTCCCGACTTATATAGACACAAAAATTCACTAGATAGTGATTTTGAGTCACTAGCCAGCTTCTTTGAATATTAATGAAATTCTCAGAATGACACAAAATGTTTCTTTTTTATGTGTGTATAAATCATATGAGTAAATCTGCTGTTGGGCTTGTTTCACATTATTCCATTTTAAAAACTGCAGTTACTTCAACTTCATTTAATTTCTGAGTCTTCAGATTTACTTACATGATTTGACTTTTTTTACTTACCTTTTTAGAAAAAAAAAAGCATAGTATATAAACACAGTGACTTTGAAGTTATTTTTCTGTACTTTATGTGGGTTAGTTTTGACCGGGGTCATGTTTGCAACATCTTTAAGTAACTGAAAGCCTTTATAAATGAAAGCTTTGATTCTCACAGAGCCAATTTAATCTAGATTAACAAATTTAAGATTCATGCCAATCTTTTAAGATATAATTTCATCCTCCTCTGATCCTTTTCTTCACCTTAGTCCATTCTTCTGTACATCTAATTTGGATTTTGGTGGGCTCTACAGCTGCCTCCCTCCTTCTGCTGAAAAAGGTTTGTTGGTTGAAGGAAGCATAAGTCTTGCATCCAGTATGAAATGTAACTGCTACAAAAGAATTCATCTTTGATTCAAAGGAACTGCTAAGTGGTCGCTAGGAAAAGTAAAATGTAGCACTTTAGCTAAAGCACTTTCAGAAATATGAAACAGCTCAGTGCCCTACCTTCTCCCCATGGCAGATCTGACATCTGTGTGCGTTGCTGGCTTGGACAGAGAAATTACCCGGTGTTTTCCATTAACATTTGTGCTGCCAGGTCTTATAATAAGTAAGGAGACATCAGATTTTGGCTGAGCTGGAGGTAACGTCAGAAAGTAAACTACTCCAGCCATCTACTAAATTACAGCCAATCTTTGACTGTTCCCCAGTTGCCTCAGCCATTGGTGGGGTGGCAGGATGGCCAGACAGAGAAAAATCGCTCTTCCTCGAGACATGGTCTCTGAATAGGAATCAGGAAACTCTCTGGGTTTGTTCCCTTTCTATCGCCCAGGAGAAAATCTTTCCTCAAAGAAACATCAGATTGGAAAAATGATGCAAGGGTGAAGAGACCTATGTCTGTGTTTTAGCCTCCTGCAGCCCTAAGGACTTCGATAAGGTGGATGAAAAATTCCTGGAGGCACAAGTTGGAATCATGTGACAGTTTGGGAAGCACACATGGTTGATGAGAACTGTTGGGCTGTAGGATCAGTCTGAAGAAGCAGCAGTAGTAGGGGCTGTTAGGGAGGCTGTTCAGGGATAGCATTAATTACTGGGTACACAGTGAACAGATGTGCTTGCAGGAGCTAAATATGGAGCAGTGTGCATCGCCTCTCTCTGTCGCCTGCATGAATACACAAGCACACACCTGTCTCCAGAAGGGCATTGTAAGCTGAGGGCTCAAGTAACCAAACCTTTGTTTAAAAAGTCCTTTGTGTCAGAGGGAGTCTGATGTGAGTTTTGAGCCTTTATAATTTGTCATGCCACAAAATAGCAACCCAAAGCCCTGCTCGTCTCTGAGCCACCATTAGTGTGGCCAGGCAACAAGGGAAACAGAAGGTGCCTCTGGCTAAGACTGTGATTTCCAGTGACCCATCTGATTTCCAGTGATCCATTTGATTTCCAGTGGGACCACTAGGAAAGATGGGGCTGCCAGAGTGTGGCAGGAGAGAGAAATGCCTCTAAGCTGTTTTTCTAGGGTACACCCTGTCAATGAGGCAGGATGGAGAACACCTCCAAGGGACTTCTGCTGCTGAAAGGCTGTCAGCCAAATGCAAAGTTGTAGAGTGGCTGACCTGTCTTCTGTAACCCTTTGGTCTTTTTTTTTTGATCTGCTTTTAATCTTCAATCTGCAACTGCACTGAACACCTGCCTTCCTGGGACCAGTGTCAGCGATGCACACGGTGCCTTCCCTTGGCTACCCAAGGGGAAGAGTGAGAGTGATGGTGATAGCAGTTTGGAGGATGAAACTTGGGCTGAACAAACAGGACCGGGCATGCAGATTTCCTACCCGTGTTTTGGCTTTGGTTAGCCCTGTTCATTCTGAGTGACAGCAGGCCAAAGAAACATATGACCCTCAGAAGGAACAGGAAAGTAAGCTGCCTCCCATCTTGCATAAAAGCAAGGGAAGTTGGATAAAGCCCAGATAACAATCCAAACTTCCTCCATAATTCCCACTCTGCCTTTTGGAACAAAAAGTTCTGTCTTCTGCCTTGATTTCCCCTTTAATGCATGAAAGAAAGACGTCCCTCATATGTCCCCCATTACAACAGTGGACTGAGGCACAGATGCTTGAGCTACCTGCGGTCTCATGCCTTCTGAAGGCACTTCTTGTTGCCTGGATTTCTGAAAGCTTTTCTGTTGCCTTCCCCTTACCCGCTGATTGCAATTTAGAAATTCAGATGAAGTACGAAAATGAGAAAGAAGTTCATGTAGGGTTTTCAGAGCCTTGAAGAAGCCTAAGTGAAATCATCCCCCAGAAACAAGACACCAGCTGAAAAAACTGGCTCACCGAATGGTCACGTAGCTGTTGCTATGGTAGTCAAAGGACAAGTAAGACGAGGTTTCTAGACAGGATAGCACCTTTTATTAAGCCAGATAGTATACTTGGAAAATTAGATGAGCCTTATGCACACAAGCTCTTGTCTCACATACAGATAAGGTCTTTTATCTGTCTTTTACCACCTTTTGGAAACCCACACTCCTCTGGTTTAGCAGAAAAGGGTAGGAGAGGATTCTCAAATCACATTAGAAACCTCTGTATGGGTAACTGAACCTAAAGATTGTTTCTAGGTAAAGAAAATTGAGTTTGAATCGCAAATTCTCTCTTAGTTTACAAGAAATAATCTTCCTCCACGCTCTTCAGAAGGCATTTCAGAATGTTCTGACTGTGGTTTTATTAGGATGCGATATATTCTTACCTCTTATTCCAAAACTGGAATGACTAAATTTTTGTATCTAACCCTAAATTTTAGTAGATGCTTTCAGAGTCTTGTTATCATACGCTTTGCGCAGAATAAGGAGATTATGAGCAATTTCAATCTTGGACTCACATCAACTGCTCTCTCTCCAGACTCACAAACTGTGAAATCTGTGCCATCCGAAATATCTAAATATGGAATCGAGGCCAATGCATTTTTTATCTGCTGCCATTTTTTATAAGTGATCAACTAGCTGGGTTTCAAGCTATAGACTATGAGATGCTGTGATAATGTGAGGATACTTTGGTTTTGCTTCCATTATTCATCCATCCAATCCTTTTGCAGTAAGGATTTTAAGAATTATAAATGTTTGCAGCTGTGGACAGGCAAAAGGGAAGAGTTTCCCTCCCTTTCCCTTATAGTTTCTTCATATTTTATCACCGTCGTCCAAAATAAAATGGTTCCACTCCTAATGAAACAACTATTTGGTGAAACAATGTAGTGTGTGACCACTCCTCGGTATCTCAGGGAATGCACAGTATGTCACTGAGCTAAGAAACCACACAACATCATGTGTTAAGCCAAGGAAATGACGATGACTGATGCAAATTTGAAGTCTTTTCAGTAA
>NW_010245322.1:0-2368 GCF_000690775.1 Eurypyga helias | reverse complement strand
GGAAAGAGTCAGAAAAATTTTTTTTTTTTTTCCTTTGAGAACATCAGAATGGATGTTACCCCTAGTGCTAAGCTCATCTTGAAAAGGAATAAAATACAGAGCAAAACAATCTGGACTAACCATCTCTTTCTCAAAGAGCAATGGAAAAATTAGAGAGATTTGAATGAGGCCAGCAAAAGCAGCTTCCCATAGGAACATAAGAAATTAACTTAAAGATCTCTTTTGTTCTTGCAAATTTAAGGGCTGCTTCTGAAATCAGGATGTAACTGGCATATGGACACAGTCTCCACTTTGCACATGACTCCTCATCCCTTGTCTGTCCACCTGGCTTACATGTTGATGTACACTCAATTCTCCACCTTGCTCTGCATCTCCAGCTGCTGCAGCCAGGGAACTGGGGTGGTGGGCGCCGGGGCGTTGCTGGGAAGGACAGTATGGATGCAACTATCGATGGCTGCTCTGGGGGAACACAACAGCAGCTGTTCTTGGTTTTGCTCCTCCCTTGCTTCATTTACTGTCCCTACTTCTGTAGGATATTAGAGGCTTTACTGAAACTCACATTTGTTTGGAAGCAGGAGGTAAGCAGAAAATTCACGGGAGATACTGGAATTCCCTAGCAACATTTTGTTTGTTTGTTTTGTTAAAGAAAACAAGAAACTCAAACCAAATGTCCCAGTTGAATTTCTGAAGCACCACCAGAACCTCAGAATTACAACCCTAAATGGACAGCATCCAGAGCATGGCAGCCTGCCTGCTCTTTGCTGACACACACTGGCAATTAGTAATGCTGCCAAACTGCTCTGAATCATAATCTGTGAAACAACAGATGTACGACAATGAATCCAGTATGTAAACTGCCCCACAATTTGTTTGGGCAAATTTCTTTTGCTGGTACAACCCACTTTTTGAAAACTTCCAAGTTCATAACAGGTAAATAAATTCCAAACCCTTTTTTAACCCAGCTATACTTAGTAGGCAGTTTCATCTGAATTTGCATCAGATAGTGAAGATCAATTTAACACCTATAGAAGTAAATTTTCATGCTGCTGAAAATTTGTTAGAAGTATGTGCATTTGGTAACTATGTGCGGTTTTGTAACTGGATGCCATTAAGGGAGAACTTCAGAGGTACACATTTATAAATGGCATTGAAAAAATGGCCCTTTATATTTTTATTTTTAGTTAGGCATCCCTAAAGGAGGTACACTCCTGCTCTCTCTCTCAATGTAACAATAGCAGGTTTTGGTTTTGTATTTTTTGGTTTTGGGTTTGTATTGAGGGAGATGCAGTTTATAGGTTACTGTGGAGGTTTAATCAGCAAAAAATTGTGATACTGTGTATTTGCTGAAGGTGATGGTATTAGGTGTATTCCTGATTTATTTCTTTAGAAAATTCTTAATTTATTTCACAAAACAGCTTTACTTAAGCTGAATCTTGTAACAAAATATTGTTATTAGTACCACAAATAATACCCAGGGGTCTGACTTCAGGCTTCCACTGGGGAAGAGATTTTAGACTCCACAGCATCATTTTTGCTGGGCTGTTTTTCTGTAGTGCACCGGTTTGCCTGTCTTTCAGCCAGAGAAGGTGAAACAGCTGGCACGTGTGATCAGATAAAAGGTTAAATATAGCTGAGGTGGAATAATTTGACTATGATGATCGCTTTACAGGCTTTAACTGTGATCTACAAGTGTAAAAGACTTTTAGAAGTTCAGCAAGAACCACAGCTAAGAGATGTTCACAGAGCAAGGCATACTCCGGAATATTTTTCCTCTAGAGCTTTTATTCACCAATTCACTCCCCATGGGCTTAAAAAAAAATTTCTCCTGTGGAAAGACCAGAGCAGTAGAAGTGTAGAAGAGTAGTAGGAAGTAGTAGTAGGAACAGAAAGACACTGTATTACACCGTTTTCAAGCCCTAGGCTATTTCTGGGATACACGGATTTCTGAAAATACAGGTTTTGACACACAGCAGCCATAGTGCTTGCTCGATCTGTAAATGCTAAAAACGTAGAGATACACGTGGAAAACACAGACGAAGCGGGTGACCGAGATGTGTGTGACACGCAAGGCGTGTCATCAGTTTTTGACACATTTTGAAATCGCATTCCTGATCTGCTGCTGAACAGGTACTGATACCTGCTTTCTTCCAAAAAGGCGGCTTTCCTAGCAGGAGTGCGACGAGCTGGTAGCCCACCCTTCCCGCGCAGACCTGCCCCACCTCCAGGGATGCCCTGGCAGACCCCGGGGGGGGGCACAGGAGGGGAGCATCCTCGCGGCAGGGAGAGGGCACCCGGGGGGCAGTGTGCCTGATCCCAAATAGCGGGGCGCTGAGTGTCCCCAGCAGGGACCCCTCCTCCCGGGTGGGCC
>NW_010245321.1:0-8317 GCF_000690775.1 Eurypyga helias | reverse complement strand
AGTATGACCATCCAGCCAGTTCCTTTTCTACCGAACAGTCCATCCGTCAAATCCATGTCTCTCCACTTTAGAGACAAGGATGTCATGTAGGACAGGGTTGAAAGCTTTGCATAAATCCAGGTAGATATTTTATACTTTCAGAATTCTCACAATTTATATGATTTTTGGAACTACTGTTAATCAAGCTTAATATGATTATGTTAGGAATTCTACCAGTTCCTGAAATGAATCCATTATCATAAATTATTCAAAATGTCTCATAATGTAGAACTTCATTAAAAAGCATCCTAAATTCCTGGGTGTTCTGAAGACAACATTAAATGAAAGCAATGAATGAAAAAACAGCAACACTAACAAATAATGATAAATAATTAGAATTAGCTCTGAGAGAAGACCTTATTTTAAGACCTTGACAATATTTAGCTGCAAGCTTACTTTTTGCTAATCAGGTAGATTCATAAACAACTGTTTGATATCCACGCCTTTATGTTTTCATCACATTAAAGAAGAAATATTTAGACCATTTTCTTTCAGTCAAAGAAATGTGGGCTTAAACTAATTCCTGCATATAATTTTTGTCTCCACCATCTCCTTCTCTCCTCTCAGTTATTCCCTAATGCTTTTCTAATTTTCTCTGATTACTTACAATGTTTCCAGAGATCTGTTCTGCTCAGCTGATATTATAGGTAAGGAAACAGAGACGAAAGAGAGGTTAACAGATTTGCCTTAATTCAACCATCAAATAGATGGTACTGCAGCAAATCCAAGCCTTGGTCATGGAAACATTTGAGCATTTACTTAAGTGTATTTCATTGAAAGAATAATGCTGTGCAAGATTATGGGTTTATGTAGGCATTTTCATGATTACAGTCTACGGATTATAAATTAGAAAATTGAAAGGAAGAATCAATAAGATTCATTTATTTCATTCTTCTGAGATCTGAGCTTGAAAGTATTGCTGGAGTTGGCAAATAGATACAAAATTTCCTATGCAACCAAGATTTAATGAAGATCAAATGTAGAGGGTAGGATGTGCAAGCATACCTGTCTCCTCATGGCACGCACTTGCCTGTTCCATACTGGGGTGGAAGATGAGGAGTGAGGTGAGAGATGATGCAGGGCTTTTGGCAGATCACTGAGAAAGGCTTGACAAAAAATGGCTTAATAAGATAACTGCTATAACTAGACAGAATACGAAGGGTAATACAGGTAGCAAGTAATCCCTATATCCCTTCAGTTGCTGGGTACCCTGTGTTTGTGCAGGATCGGATGGA
Source organism: Eurypyga helias (assembly GCF_000690775.1). NCBI lineage: Eukaryota > Metazoa > Chordata > Aves > Eurypygiformes > Eurypygidae > Eurypyga > Eurypyga helias. Next base: position 7,043 of record NW_010245321.1, on the reverse strand, counting down.
GCCCAGATGGATTTTCCCATTGGCACACTGCGCAGAGAAGATCCTGTCCGTGGAGAGAAGCTCTCCCTTTTGGTCCTGTGAGCTCTTCTATATTTTTCTTACAAGAAAACAACTTTATTCCTAAAGGATAATGAGAACTTCTTGTAGCACTTGTAGATAAAGGCAAGGCCAGGCAGGTTGTGCTACTGCTGTACCCAGTGGCAGCTGCCTGCAGGATCCTCTGTTTCAGTGAGCTGGCTGAATTTATCCTGCAGCCAAGGAGATTGTGCAACACAGCACAGCCCTGTGCTTGCTCAGGTTAACTGTTGATCACTAGGTCCTAAACCCGGAACGTTCTCCTGGTCAGGATCCATACGCTACCTAAGAGGGACAGTCATATTTTCTCTCAGAGTTCAGTGTAAGCAAATTCCTGCTTCATTCTAAGCAGTTCATTCATGCTTACTTTTTCTAAGGTTGTAACAGTATGTCTCCTTCTATTGAGGGGCAGTTGTATCATCTGGTACTGTGAAAGGAAAAGGAGGTACAGATAGGTCATGTAAAATAAATACACATTTTCAAATGAAATCTTGCCATCTAACTCCTTGTGCAGTCATTTTAGATCAATAAATGAACCATCTAGTAAATAAAAAAAAAATCACTCAGAGAGTATAAAAGAGGTGCTTCTGTGTATGCAAAGTTAACAAGAATGTTTCCTGTTTCAGAAATGAACCACTGCTTGGAAGAAAGTAATGCTTCTCCTGTCTGCTAAGAGGTACAATACACACACCTTAGCTCCACATAACATAGTATAGTTCACTGCATCCTATCACAAGACCTCGTGCATTATACTATTGTCTAACCTAGTGTTGTATTTTCTTGCAGGTTAAAGGAAAAAAAGGATATCTTCATGAGCACAGCTCTCCTTGTAAAAATGAACGGGATATCTTAGCAATGAGACGTTGGTTGCCCCTCTTGACTTCGGCTCAGGTGTTTGTGACAGTTCCTAACTTCAAGCTTGCATATATGATTAAATTTCATTTGCTTTGTGTGAATTTTTCTCTTCAATATTACCTTCTGCATGTGATACTCTGCTGTTGATACTCTGCGTGTGGTGTCAGCTTGGTCGGCTTTTTACAGATTAGCAACACATATCAGAATATGGATGTTGTGTTTGCATGAGAGGCTAGGTTAACACCCAGAATTCTGTCTCAAAGTACAGTCTTACTGCCATCTCAGCATGATTTCTGATGGAGCTCATCATTAATGACCACAGTACAATAGGTATCTCTGTTTCCAAACGTAAAGACCTACACTGTGGAAATCACTCATCCAGTTGCATCTCTCCACTGCTTACACACAGTCATGTGTGTAATCATGTGTGTCATCATCCCTTGATTTCTGGATATTATATTTCATTTAGTAAATGTTTTAGCTATAAACAAGTTAGAATTTTTTTGGTTGCATGTTTTTAGTATAACCCCCAAATTCTAAAAATACTTTTGTACAGGAAGGAAATGTAATGTCAGTTAAGCTAATAAAGATCAAGCTTAAATATAAAAATGTAAATATATAAATATATGAATATACTTGTATGTGCTTTTCACATACAAGTTGTTACAATTTTAGCCACTTTATCTGGAGTCTAGAAATTATTTAGATTTAGCTATTTTTTTTGTTTTCTTAAATAATTGGTAAAATGTACAGGATAATGGGTATCATAGTTTTCCTTCTTTCCTGTGGGGTGTTTTTTTTTGTGCTAAATGGAAAGGACAGGCTACAACAATTCTGTTTCTATGTATTGCCTATTTCTCTTCTATAAATAGCCACCTCCAGGTGCTTCTGTGCATGCTTCTGTGCAGTAACCAATGCTGCTAAATAGTGTGAAACAGTAAAAATTAGTTGTCACATTCTCAAGGGTCTCTCTTAAGCTTTTAGGCTGCAATTAGATCATCACCAAGCTATTCACAAGCCATTTCATCCACATGTCAACCAGCAAATACTACATTGAATTTAGCACATGAGGGTTAGTGCTCGTCTCATGGGGTTTGAGCTGGGGGTGGTAAGAAAGGGTGTGGTTGACACACAGGTGGGGGTGCTGACCGTGCTGAGCTAAACCAAGGGGACGTTGGAGGCTGCACAACGTAACAAACTGTGTTTGTGCCATATTCCACGTAGAGTATCCACTATTGTTTGGTTCCCAAATACCAGCGGGGTTTAGGCAACACAATATGCAAGTAATGAAGTGGGGGGTGGGGGGGCTGGGTATATGACATTTCCACTGAAAAGGAGGTTGCTTTTTTCTAACAAAGGGGGTTGGTGTCTTAATTTCCCGTGATCATCAGGTAGGTTTCATCAAACTTGTTTTCCAGCATATTGCATTACCTTAGGGGATGCAATTTGTTCAGAGACAATCATCGGCAGCAGGGATACTTTCTGGGATGTTGCTGACTGCTGTTCCCGTACAGCGGACACATGCATATTGCCTGACAGCTTTTCCTCAAGTACAGGCCTACTGCTTGTTCTGTTTCCATCCAGTCCTGTCGTAACGGCTCCCCACCTGTGTAGAGTTTACAAAGAAAATGCCCCCCTTATGCATTGCCCCTTTCTCTTCCCAGTTTCTGAACACCTCCTAATGGGCTGAATTACTCTAATAAACGTGAAAATGCAACTCAGCATCACTTTCAAATACCAGCATTACGAGAAAACATTCAAACTAGTATCACTGTAGCACTGCAGTGAGGGTGAGCGTATGGAAATGTTTGCTGGTCTCACCTTGGCATGGTAAGCAGTGGATTGAACGTGAAATTACCTGCCATAAAATCTTTATCTTGGATACTTCATAAATAACAGTTTGCAGTGCTACTGCAATCTGAGGAATTTATTTGGCCCTCTGTGGTGTCAAGCAAGTACAGTGTAGCAACCTTTGCTTATAAAGGAATTAGAAATGGAGAAGAAGAGAAAGTGGACACTGAAGCCTGCTGGTTTAGTCAGGCCAGTCCATTCCAGTTTTAGCTACAGGCTCTGTCTTCCAGAGAAGGAGCACTGGGAAAGAACTGTAAGGAGTGTATTCAGACCCACTTGTTTTACACACCTACTTAGCAACATCAAGTGCTCAGTCACCCCCTTGACTTTGACTACAGGAGTCTGGAGAGAGAAGCAGCCAAGATAGGTGGCTTCAGTGTCTCAGTCCTGGTGCCTCCTTGTCCCAGGGTCCTTCAGTCTGCTGCTCTCTCTGCAGCCAGCCATCTCTGCGGACTGGTGGGGAAGGCTATTGAAGGAAAAAGGCCACAGCTCTGCCAAAGGAAGGCTTCCTCCTGCACCTGCATGTTCACAAGCAGAACAGCCGGACAGGGGGTGAACCACTCTCGGCGCCACGTTTGTGGTACGAGCAGTCTGAGTGCTCTCGCTAGGAGGGAGAGGCACTTTTTCCCACTCTTTGTTAGTGAAAATCCATCCCTTGTGATTACTCATTTCCCAAAGGAAGTGGAGGGATTTTTTGGTATATCCTCTTACTGGAGTTGATGAGGAAAACCAGAACTTTGAACGTTATTTTCAGTGGAAAAACAATAAGAGGGAGGTTAGGTAAATGAAAAGGAGGAAGGATGGACTGAGGAAAGGGAAAACACAACACAAGGAAAAGGAGAAAGAAATAGAAGGAAGCCTGTGTCTTAAAAACAAAGACAGAAAGGGAGCGTTTCTTTATCTTGTATTTTTCTATCAGTCTCTGCATATTGGCACAGTCACTGTATTTCGCTTCCGTGTAATTGGTATTCTGCAGCTTCCAAAAATATAAACGTGAACGTAGCTATTTTACATAAGAAGAGGAAAGTAAAGCAGGAGACAAATAATGCTGCATTATGAGGCAAATTATTTTATTCAGGGAGTGAATGAAGGGGAAGAGTGACATTGCTTTCATTTATGCCTTTTGAGCTATATCCATCTGGGAGATCTGCCTGCAGTAGGAGCAGCTTCAAGGTGGTGAGAAGGGGAATGTTACTGCCCTCCATAGTCTAGAAATCATAGATCTGTTTCTTTTGATATCGTGTTGAAATCCATTTTTAGAAATAATAATAGAAATACCATCTTTTTATGTATTTCAGAATTACGAAAGTTAAACTGTATATCGAGGTTGTTGTCGTAATACTCACTGTTCACTTGTTTCATTCAACCTCAGATACTCCTGTAGTTTCTAATCGGAGTTGAATTGTTAAGGAAAAATTGAGAAAAAACGTTCAAGTTTTATTTACTTCTTGAGTTACTGGGGTAAAAAAAGATTTATTTTTATTGTCAAGGTTACAAAATTTAATACGTAACTTGCTTACAGCAGTATTTTACCCACGTTTTTTAGCTGGGTTGATCTGTCAGGGAGATGACTGTGAAATGGGAAAATAATAAGATCAGGAATGAAGCCATCTTATTTCTAGCATGAGGGCATTTGAAATGGTTTTGCTAAAACAAGATTCTAACCAGAAATGGCATTTATTAATAGCCAGAAGGATTTTGGCCAATATCTAGTCATATTTCATAGGCATCTGGAGTGATCAAGCAGTGGAAGAGCCTCAGCTGAGGAACCTCGGGGTTGTTTACTTGCACCATGGGCTGAGCACTGGTCAGAGATTCATCCAGTTCTTCATAAGAACATCCTTATTAGAAAAACGTTCAGTGTTTTGCTGCAGATGTGTAAGCTAATAGCTCGAGCGGGCAGAGGGGATCATCTGTTCTGAACCTCTTGTGGGAATTATTTCTGGCTTATGCTGAGTGAGCGTTCATCGTAAACCACATCAACAGTCTTGGGAGGATATGGTAAAAGTACCGATCACTAGGCTGTGGAGAATACAGCTGCATGATATTTAGCACAAATACAAGCTCTTTCTACCTTTTTACAAGCAGTCACATAATTGTGATTAGTGTGGTTTTGAGGTTAAGCTGGTAGTAATGTTAATGCTAGGGGGCACAACAGGTACGTCCAGGTGACTGAGGTGGGTTGACTGGAAATGGTATGATGAATGTAGAATTAAACACTACCTCAGCTCCCTTGAGGGAATCCAACATCCTGAGACTACGGGTGCTGCAAAGTTGCATTCTTTTCACCAATACACAGACGTGTGATTAACTTTAAAAAACCCACCAAAACCTACTCTTTAAAACCAAACATTTTAAATACTACCTGCTTGTCTTGTCTTGGTTTTTTTTTTTTTTTTTACATCTCTGTCTCAAGGGCTCTTATTTTTTGGGGTCCTGTCTATTAATCACTCATTTTAATCCATGTTGTATTTTTGCTTTGGATAAAAATAATTTTTCCCCACAGGCTAAGACTGATTGACAGTTCTCTCATGTTTCAATATTTCAAGTGCTATAGGCACTTTTGTTTTGTACAGTCACATGCTGTGCTGTAAATATGTCACATACATAATACTAATATATGTAACTGCTTTACCAGATAATTCTTTGCTCTGACTCAAGCAGAATTCATGATATTAAGTATTAAAACTTATTAATATTACAGCTTCATTAAAAATCTTTATTTTGGTAGTGCATTGTAAAGTTTACTGCATCTGTAGAGATATTTGCCTTTAAAAAATGAAAATTCTACCTCTGTATTAAAACACTCAGTGTTTGAAGACTGACTGGCTCAACAGGCATTAATTATGTATCATATCTGACTGCTTCTTGCCTGTGCCAGATTAGAAAAGAATGTTTTTCATCCTATATGAGCACTTAGAAGTGGAGAACTAAACGAATGCAAAATTTGACAATTTTGTTTCAAAAAGGCAACCACTAATTTCCAAAGCTGAAGAAAGTATATAGGGATATTTCTCCCAGTGTACTGTTCCAGACTTGGACAGTTGTGACCTACAGGGCTTCCTGAGCCTTGTAACTAAATGTTAGCGGGTTTTCTTCCATGAATTTGTCCAACTAGTCTTTGAGTATTTATGTTTTCGATGTTTTGAATTTTGTATTAACAAATTTTACAGTTTAACATTTGTAGTATGATAGATTACTTCCTACTGTTTTTCTAAACTGATTTGAGTGGTAATACAACATTAAAATAAGATTTTGTAGGAAAAAGCTGTCAAAGAAAAGTTAAAGGACAAGCACTGTGGCATGTGTTTTACTTAGCTGCTATTGTGGGAGAATTGTCAAGGAGAAAGCTTTTGTCAAAGCACTGCCCAATCTATTTAACATTCTGAGCTGCTTGGATAGGAGATTTAAGACTGCTTTAAGTATATTATAATAAAGGCATTTCCTGTATATATAACATGTTTCATAATCATGCTTCAATCTCTGCTTTTTCTCCTCTTGAGAAAATTAAATAGAAATCTGCTTTTTAAATGACTTATGTCTTGGGAGAGACAAAGTGGTCAGATGTGGAAGCTGAAAATTCACCAGACAACCATTGCTTTAGCGTGATCTTTATCCAGCCCTGTTAATTTCAATCTCTTATACTTTTAAAACATTTTTAAATTTACATCTAAATATTCTTTAGCCTGTTCATTTCCTCTTCTGAAAGATGTGTTCCTGCTACCTTGTTATTAAACTTTATATGTATGAAAAATTGGGTCACAATACTTTTTATTTTAAATGAAAGGGTGAACAGAGCCATTGAATACTTCTAAATTCTTATTTGTCCTTACAGACTTCATGTATTCTCTTGTACTGCACCCTAGCAATGTGTCATTGATTTAAGTTTTGTATTTGGTTTTCTGCACAATAACACACTACTGATAAAACCATTTCAGTCTTGTAGTATACTTCCTGTTTTTCTAGCATGTTGGAATAATTTACTACTGTTTTTAATGTTTGCGCTTTTAACTGTTAGTTTGATGGGCCCTTTCTTCCTTTTCAGATTTCATTCTCATAGAAGCAAGTTCCTTGAATTTATTGAAGACTTTTTTGAGTGTGGTCTGAAAGGTATAAAAGGAAATAACCTTTTTTTTTTTATAATGTTGTTAAAACCAGTGTTACATTTTTTAGGGACTGACTTTTGGGGTTTGAATTTTCAGAAGTGGTGCTATCACAGCATACTACTATCTAACCCGATGGACCCGATGGAATACATCCGC